>NC_059192.1:20767755-20810255 GCF_020615455.1 Coregonus clupeaformis
TTTCATCCTTTATCCCAATGCTGGACGGTGTTACCATGTTTTGTTTAATCTCTGTGAGAGAGTTTTAGAGGACGATGACCCCAGTTCTGTAAGCTTCTGATGTTTTTGATCTTGTTAGATGAGAAACAACTTGTGTGAAATGGAGGCTCGGTGAGAGGTTGCAGTTTTGAGGGATGTCGACAACATTTCTTTCTTGCTAAGTTTCCCATCTGCTTTAACCCCGTGAGCATCACCGGGATGTTGTCATGACAACGGTCAGTTTGTTGAAGCTATGCAGCATGTCCGTCCGTCTTGAAGAGGGTAGTTCAGTGAAGCCTTCCACCCAGAAATACCAGTGGATGACAGTTATTTCAGGAATTCAAACACTGAAATTGCACACACACACACACACACACCCCACCCCACCCCTAGAAACATACACACACACCAATTCATGTGATCTTTGCTCTTTGTTGTGTTTACACAAGCCCAACACTGGGAGAGATCTGAGGGCTTCAGGCCATGGTACCAGTGCATTAGCTATGAAGTTATTTAATTAAGATTACAAACCCATATGCCACGTACTGTACCGCACTGTTTTGATTTACCCTTAAGCTCTCTTCACGCTTTGTGTAGGTGGCGAGGAGGTGGGAAAAGGAGAAAAGTCAACAGGTACCCCAGTGCAACGTGGGAAATCTCGCAGCCCTGGTAGATTTCACAGTTGTGTGGCACTCCAGCAGACGCTGTTTAACAGTCCTTGCCTTAGCATATCATTCTGGGTGATTTCACTGCTGTGTTTTTACTAATGTTTTCTCCTTTCTTACTGTCTAGCTGGGAGATAGATATTGTGGCACAATTAGCGGATAGCGGCTATTTGATTCCATTAAGTATTGATTGTGCTCTTAAGATGTTTGGCTGTTATGTGATTCTGCCAAGGCTCTACTACATCATAATAGAGAGAGTGAGAGAAAGGGAGAGGGGGAGGAGGAGAAGGTTCAGGGGTTGTAGAGGATGATAAGACCATGTCCCCTTTTCCTCTCCCAACCCAGTCGTCTGTCCCACACAGGCTGTTGGGTAGACGTGGGTGAGATGTTGGGATAGCGGGCGATAAAGGGACATTGTTAGGAAGAGGCCTAGCTGTCAAAGAGGCTGCTGTAAGTCTTCATCAACACTGTGTGTGCACTGTGCACTGAAAACCTCCCGTCTCCAGCATGGGCCACTTCTGATGATGTCATCATCCCCTAGTAATGCCTGGTACCTTGCAGTTGTTCAGGGTGTACTATCTGACTCGAATGACACACTGTGATATTGCACTGTTCACGTCCTGTGGCCTACAATTCAGTGATATGCTACTTTGACTGTCTACTTCTGTGGTAAGGTTGACTCAACATGTTTCTGCCTCTGAGTCTTACTCCTTTGAAACCCATGCCTCTGTTATTGTTCTCTTTCTTCACCGCTTTACCTCTCCTACAGGTCTTCTGCCCCTCTCTCTTTTCTCTGTAGCCTATTTCTCATCTCTTTCTGTTGCGTCAGATCAGCATGTTGAAATCGCTCTCCTTTTGTTTCCCTGTGTTTAATAATACATTAGTTACAGGGTTGTTATGCTCTCTGGCCTCTGCGTCGTCTCAGCCCCCAAAGCAACTGCGGTCTCTCAAAATGTGCTTCTGGCAACAAACAAAAAACTAGCATGACATATTTATCTGTCATATTTATGCCACATTAATCTCCCATCGGACAGAGCATTTTCAATATCGCTTATTTATCCATCCTGGGCCTAACGTTCTAGCAAAACAAACATGCCCCTGTGGTCGGAGCTAGAATGTGATCTGGTATGTTTGATATGCTATAGGCCTGTTTATTTGAGCTGAGTAGAGTGCTTGCTCGGAATGAGACGCTAGCTGGTACATGACTCGTCATATTTCTGACCACGAGGATCGGCGGCCATTTTAGGACTTATAGTCTGTTGACCTGCAGCTGCGAGGGGGTTCTGGAAGACTAACATGTAATTACTAGGCCCAGTGAGCGCGAACCCCAAATAATTAAAGACAGCTTTACGGCAGATAAAACAATTGCGGCCTTTTGACGTTGTTGTGGAAACAGGTAAACTGAGCGGCATGTGTAAACAGTGCGGTCAGTGTTGTAGATATGAGTGGAGAGGATCCCACGGTATGTGTGTCTTAACATACCCCCCTGGTGCTCTTCTACTCCCAGACACTCCCGTCCGATAACTGCGGAGAAGGAGTTTTCCCTCAACATTCTCACACCTCCAAACCTCTCCGGAATCCCATTTATTCTGTCGATGCTATGGTAACCAGAAACTACACTCACCTGTGCAAAGACCAGATACATTCCCTAGCATTCATTTTCTCAAGTAGTCTATGGATTCATATATGTTGTTTTGCAACCATCACACAAATACACTATTGGAAGACAGATGGATACATGGAGGTTAGGAAATAGAAGGTATCTTGCTTGATGCCCTTGTTAAAGCCTCTTGTTTCAAATAAACACTAGATATCATTTATTATTATATATTTTTATTTCACCTTTATTTAACCAGGTAAACCAGTTGAGAACAAGTTCTCATTTACAACTGCGACCTGGCCAAGATAAAGCATAGCAGTGCGATAAAAACAACAACACAGAGTTACATATGGGGTAAAACAAAACAAAGTCAAAAATACAACAGAAATACATATATATACAGTGTGTGCAAATGTAGCAAGTTATGGAGGTAAGGCAATAAAATAGGCTATAGTGCAAAATAATTACAATTAGTATTAACACTGGAATGATAGATGTGCAAGAGATGATGTGCAAATAGAGATACTGGGGTACAAATGAGCAAAATAAATAACAATATAGGGATGAGGTAGTTGGGCGGGCTAATTTCAGATGGGCTGTGTACAGGTGCAGTGATCGGTAAGGTGCTCTGACAACTGATGCTTAAAGTTAGTGAGGGAGATAAGTGTCTCCAGCTTCAGAGATTTTTGCAATTTGTTCCAGTCATTGGCAGCAGAGAACTGGAAGGAATTGCGGCCAAAGGAGGTGTTGGCTTTGGGGATGACCAGTGAGATATACCTGCTGGAGCGCAGACTACGGGTGGGTGTTGCTATGGTGACCAATGAGCTAAGATAAGGCGGGGATTTGCCTAGCAGTGATTTATAGATGGCCTGGAGCCAGTGGGTTTGGCGACGAATATGTAGTGAGGACCAGCCAACAAGAGCGTACAGGTCACAGTGGTGGGTATTATATGGGGCTTTGGAGACAAAACGGATGGCACTGTGATAGACTACATCCAATTTGCTGAGTAGAGTGTTGGAGGCTATTTTGTAAATGACATCGCCGAAGTCAAGGATCGGTAGGATAGTCAGTTTTACGAGGGCATGTTTGGCAGCATGAGTGAAGGAGGCTTTGTTGCGAAATAGGAAACCGATTCTAGATTTAACTTTGGATTGGAGATTCTTAATGTGAGTCTGGAAGGAGAGTTTACAGTCTAACCTGACACCTAGATATTTGTAGTTGTCCACATACTCTAGGTCAGACCCGTCGAGAGTAGTGATTCTAGTCGGGTGGGCGGGTGCAAGCAGCGTTCGGTTGAAGAGCATGCATTTAGTTTTACTAGTGTTTAAGAGCAGTTGGAGGCTACTGAAGGAGTGTTGTATGGCATTGAAGCTCGTTTGGAGGTTTGTTAACACAGTGTCCAATGAAGGGCCAGATGTATACAAAATGGTGTCGTCTGCGTAGAGGTGGATCTGAGAGTCACCAGCAGCAAGAGCGACGTCATTGATATACACAGAGAAAAGAGTCGGCCCAAGAATTGAACCCTGTGGCACCCCCATAGAGACTGCCATAGGTCCAGACAACAGGCCCTCCGATTTGACACATTGAACTCTATCTGAGAAGTAGTTGGTGAACCAGGCGAGGCAGTCATTTGAGAAACCAAGGCTATTTAGTCTGCCAATAAGAATGCGGTGGTTGACAGAGTCGAAAGCCTTGGCCAGGTCAATGAAAATGGCTGCACAGTACTGTCTATTATCGATCGCGGTTATAATATCGTTTAGGACCTTGAGCGTGGCTGAAGTGCACCCATGACCAGCTCGGAAACCGGATTGCATAGCGGAGAAGGTACGGTGGGATTCGAAATGGTCGGTGATCTGTTTGTTGACTTGGCTTTCAAAAACTTTTGAAAGGCAGGGCAGGATGGATATGGGTCTGTAACAGTTTGGATCTAGAGTGTCACCCCCTTTGAAGAGGGGGATGACCGCGGCAGTTTTCCAATCTCTGGGGATCTCAGACGTTACGAAAGAGAGGTTGAACAGGCTAGTAATAGGGGTTGCGACAATTTCGGCGGCTAGTTTTAGAAAGAAAGGGTCCAGATTGTCTAGCCCAGATGATTTGTAGGGGTCCAGATTTTGCAGCTCTTTCAGAACATCAGCTGTCTGGATTTGTGTGAAGGAGAAGCGGGGGGGCATGGGCAAGTTGCAGCGGAGGGTGCAGAGCTGGTGGCCGGGGTAGTGGTAGCCAGGTGGAAAGCATGGCCAGCCGTACCAAAATGCTTGTTGAAATTCTCGATTATTGTAGATTTATCGGTGGTGATAGTGTTTCCTAGCCTCAGTGCAGTGGGCAGCTGGGAGGAAGTGCTCTTATTTTCCATGGACTTTACAGTGTCCCAAAACTTTTTGGAGTTAGTGCTACAGGATGCAAATTTCTGTTTGAAAAAGTTAGCCTTTGCTTTCCTAACTGCTTGTGTATATTGGTTCCTAACTTCCCTGAAAAGTTGCATATCGCGGGGGATATTTGATGCTAATGCAGTACGCCACAGGATGTTTTTGTGCTGGTCAAGGGCAGTCAAGTCTGAGGAGAACCAGGGGCTATATCTGTTCTTAGTTCTGTATTTTTTGAATGGGGCATGTTTATTTAAGATTGAGAGGAAATTACTTTTAAAGAACAACCAGGCATCCTCTACTGACGGAATGAGATCTATATCCATCCAGGATACCTGGGCCAGGTCAATTAGGAAGGCCTGCTGGCTGAAGTGTTTTTGGGAGCGTTTGACAGTGATGAGGGGTGGTCGTTTGACCGCGGACCCGTTACGGACGCAGGCAATAAGGCAGTGATCGCTGAGATCCTGGTTGAAGACAGCGGAGGTGTATTTAGAGGGTAAGTTAGTCAGGATGATATCTATGAGGGTACCC
Source organism: Coregonus clupeaformis (assembly GCF_020615455.1). Lineage (NCBI taxonomy): Eukaryota > Metazoa > Chordata > Actinopteri > Salmoniformes > Salmonidae > Coregonus > Coregonus clupeaformis. Next base: position 20,772,933 of record NC_059192.1, read on the forward strand.
ATGTTTACGGATTTAGGGTTGTACCTGGTAGGTTTGTTGATAATTTGTGTGAGATTGAGGGCATCTAGTTTAGATTGTAGGATGGCCGGGGTGTTAAGCATATCCCAATTTAGGTCACCAAGCAGTACGAACTCTGAGGATAGATGGGGGGCAATCAATTCACATATGGTGTCCAGGGCATACCAGAGATATGTACACTACCGTTCAAAAGTTTGGGGTCACTTACACATTTCCTTGTTTTCGAAAGAAACAATTTTTTTTTGTCCATTAAAATAACATCAAATTGATCAGAAATACAGTGAAGACATTGTTAATGTTGTAAATGGCTATTGTAGCTGGAAACGGCTGATTTTTAATGGAATATCTACATAGGTGTACAGAGGCCCATTATCAGCAACCATCAGTCCTGTGTTCCAATGGCAATTTGTGTTTGCTAATCCAAGTTTATAATTTTAAAAGGCTATTTGATCATTAGAAAACCCTTTTGCAATTATGTTAGCACAGCTGAAAACTGTTGGGCTGATTAAAGAAGCAATAAAACTGGCCTTCTTGAGACTAGTTGAGTATCTGGAGCATCAACAATTGTGGGTTCGATTACAGGCTCGAAATGGCCAGAAACAAATAACTTTCTTCTGAAACTCATCAGTCTGTTCTTGTTCTGAGAAATTAAGGCTATTCCATGTGAGGAATTGCCAAAAAACTGAAGATCTCATACAACGCTGTGTACTACTCCCTTCACAGAACAGCGCAAACTGGCTCTAACCAGAATAGAAAGAGGAGTGGGAGGCCCCGGTGCACAACTGAGCAAGAGGACAAATACATTAGTGTCTAGTTTGAGAAACAGGCGCCTCACAGGTCCTCAACTGGCAGCTTCATTAAATAGTACCCGCAAAACACCAGTCTCAACGTCAACAGTGAAGAGGCGACTCTGGGATGCTGACCTTCTAGGCAGAGTTGCAAAGAAAAAGCCATATCTCAGACTGCCCATCTTCATCTTTTCTTTTTATTGGCCAGTCTGAGATATGGCTTTTTCTTTGCAACTCTGCATAGAAGGTCAGCAATTTCTAAGTGACCCCAAACTTTTTAACGGTAGTGTATACACACAACCGCCCTAAGAGTACACATCAACAGTCACACATACAACCCTTGGCACAGCATGGGGAACAAACACACACACACACGCATACACAAACATGCACAAATAAGCATTCACAACACACACACACATGCACATACACTCCCCTTCCACACACACACACTCGCAACAATCTCCCTTCCTGTCAAATGTTGATGTAACATGAGTAAGGGGGCGGGGGCGGGGGCTGGGGCTGGTGAGTGATTGACAGCTTGTTGGCAGCTGACAGCGCAGAGAGGAATCTGAGGGGCGAGCTTGGCAGGCCTATGGCCCAGGGCCTCTACAGCGAGTCGCAGAAAGACAAACAACAATAAGAGAAATGAGATGTGCTGGAGAGGTCACTCTGGACGTGTGACTTACCTTGCTGCTAAGAATAGAACCGAGTGCAAACTACAGACAGGCATTTCCTCTATCAACTGTGACGATGACAGATACACAGTTGTAGGTAGGCCTGCCACTCACATACCTGTGTGTATGCGTTTGCCTAAGGGGTTGGCAGTGAGTACTAGTTGGGAAGGGCCACCTGCACCTACACTTTTTTTCAGCTGTCTGAGAAGGAGAGAGGTAGAAAAGGAGAGCGGGAACGAGGGAAGACAGGCAGTTCTCTCCTTTGCTCCAACCCGTGCCACCACAAACAGGCCTAATGTTCACAAAGTGGCCTGTAACTGCCCAGGAGGGCCAGGAACCGTAGCAACAGAGGGCCAGGAACCGTAGCAACAGAGGGCCAGAAACCGTAGCAACAGGGGTGAAAACATAGAACCTGAAAGCCACAAAAATATATCTGAGGTATTTTACTAAACCACTGGCCTGGAATTCATCCTTTGGAAAAAGACTCGGAAACAGAATGTGAATTATGCCTTAATACAAATACACCAGACGTTTAGCTGGGTCTGAGAGCACAGAGAACAAGAGAGAGAGATGAGCGAGAGGACAGAATGATAGAGAGATGAAACAGAAAAGGCCTCTCCCCTCCTTCCCTCGTCGCAGGGAGTTTTATAAAGCTCTCCCTAAGTATCTCAATATGTCAGCCTGTGGTGGGTTGCCAGTGTTTTGAATGTCACCCATCCTGGCCTTCGATTGCTTTACTGCCTGTGTGAATGGACTCCATGTGCTGTGCTGTGTGTATGTGTGTGTGTGTGCTTGTGTGTGTGTGTGTGTGCGTGCATGCGTACGTGTGTGTATGAGAGTGTGTGTGCATGTGGTTCAGTTTAACCCTTTACTCTGAGCGCTGCACCATTTAACCCCCCGGGCCTCCGGAGTGAGACCAATTAACAACCTTTCCTCTTCCACCAGCTGCAGCTGGCGCTACACATGCTGTAGGACCACATCTGATCTACATACGCTGGGTATACAAAACATTAAGAACACCTGCTCTTTCTATGACATAGACTGACCAGATGAATCCAGGTGAAAGCTATGATGTCACTTGTTAAATCCACTTCAATCAGTGTAAATGAAGGGGAGGAGACAGGTTAAAGAAGGATTTTTAGTCCTTGAGACAATTGAGACATGGATTGTGTATGTGTGCCATTTAGAGGGTGAATGGGCAAGACAAAACATTTAAGTGCCTTTGAACGGGATATGGTAGTAGGTGCCAGGCGCACCGGTTTCTGTCAATAACTGCAATGCTGCTGGGTTTTTCACACTCAACAGTTTCCCGTGTGTATCAAGAATGGTCCACCACCCAAAGAACATCCAGCCAACTTGACACAACTGTGGGAAACATTTGCGTCTACGTGGGCCAGCATCCCTGTGGAACGCTTTCGACACCTTGTAGAGTCCATGCCCCGACGAATTGAGGTTGTTCTGAGGGCAAAAGGGGGTGCAACTCAATATTAGGAGGTTGTTCCTAATGTTTGGTATACTCAGTGTATGATGCAGTAATACTGTGTTTATCAATGATTTCACATTTATACTGACTCCATCAACAGAACATTGGTGTCAGTCCATTGGACTTGAATTCAAGCCAGTTCACATCATGCAGCCTATGGCTGTGTTACAGTATGGATAATCTGTTGTGGACGTAACATAACTGGTATCGTAGCGTCTGTCAACAAAATGTGGGATGCAACGAGTAACGAGGAACTTTGTTCCGGTGCGCAGATTTGTCGTTACTGATCATTATGGACAAATCACTTTTGCAGGTGATCGCTTTTTTCGAATTTCGGAAGGGGAAAGGACATTTGGCCCATAGACTTGCCCGTAACTTGCAAAGAGAAAAGGGGTGGAGCTACCTTCTTCCACTCCTCGTCTCCCCCCAGAACTTAATCAAGCATCTGGCGCAATTACACAAGATTTTAGTTCTGGGTGATATGGATAATATGTTTTTTTTGTTCTCATTGTAATCGCTACTGCTGGCTCTATTGAATGAGGTTTGAAGTCAATCACCTCCATTCTACCACACGGAGGAATTAAATCGAGAGAGCGAGATGACAAATAAGTAGAAGGTATGAAAAGGTGTGGGGGAACATAAGACTGGTTTCTTTGGGGTCAAAAAGGGCTCAAGAGAAATGTTTTCCAAAAGTGTTGGGGAGCATTCCCAAAGTGTTGGGTACCCATTACATAGCTGGTGTAGAACTCGGTGAGGTGTGTGTGACACTCGGTGAGGTGTGTGTGAGACTCGTGAGGTGTGTGTGACTCTCGGTGAGGTGTGTGTGAGACTCGGTGAGGTGTATGTGAGACTCGGTGAGGTGTGTGTGAGACCTGGTGAGGTGTGTGTGAGACTTGGTGAGGTGTGTGTGACTCTCGGTGAGGTGTGTGTGAGACTCGGTGAGGTGTGTGTGAGACTCGGTGAGGTGTGTGTGAGACTCGGTGAGGTGTGTGTGAGACTTGGTGAGGTGTGTGTGAGACTCGGTGAGGTGTGTGTGAGACTTGGTGAGGTGTGTGTGAGACTCGGTGAGGTGTGTGTGAGACTTGGTGAGGTGTGTGTGAGACTCGGTGAGGTGTGTGTGAGACTCGGTGAGGTGTGTGTGAGACTCGGTGAGGTGTGTGTGACTCTCGGTGAGGTGTGTGTGAGACTCGGTGAGGTGTGTGTGAGACTCGGTGAGGTGTGTGTGAGACTCGGTGAGGTGTGTGTGAGACTTGGTGAGGTGTCTGATAGTGAGAGACAGAGCTATCCCCTTGCCTGTTGTGGTGCACCCACCCACTCGTGCTGCGTATGGCCCTCTGCCTGCATCAGATATGACAGAGAGAGCAGTGGAGTTATGGACTGTTAAGGACGTTTGGCTGTCATGTTTCAGCAGCTCTGGAAATGAAAAGTAAGAAAATGAAGAGATTGGGAGGAAGAAGTCCAGCTGTTTAGCTTTGAGAAGCACTGAGCTCTCTGTGGTATAGAGTCGTTCTGGAGTAATGGCTTCAAAATGAATGAAGAGGTCATCTCATATAAAACACATGAAACGGATCTCTTCGAAGAGTATGTTTTTAATCTTTCCATGTGACTAATCTGTTGTATTTGTGTGTTTCATCATGCAATATGGTAGAATTATTTATTGAACAAATCTCCTGATGGTTGGATGGAGTGTGGCTCACTGAAGTGCAGCTCCACTATCGCCTAGAGGAATCCCAGGATTTAGGGCAGGGCTTCAGCGCTGGCTCCAAGAGCAGCTGTGGTTATGGTCACACTTCCCAATGAGCTTACTGTCCTAGACATTTCAACTATATTCCCATACCTCAGTTATAGAGCTCAGTAATATCTTAACCCTGGGTTATGTTTAGTTGGGCACACAGTAGCGAAACATTTCATATTGTGATGTCACGAGAGGCTGTGTCCTGGAGGGACGTTACATCCCCCTGAGGTGGCTGCAAACCCAGACAGCTATGGCTCCATCTGCTGGTATGGTCGGGAACTCCACCCCTCTATGGCCAATCTTCCCACGCAGCTGAAACAAATGAGGAGCTGATGAGCTGAAGGTTTGGGAAGGGAAGAGACACAGTCTCCAACCTGGGCTCTCTGGAGGACAAGAGTGCTGCACGTCCACTTCCATGAGGAATATAAGGATTTGAAGATACTTACCTTTGGGAAATACTCACCTTTGGATATATGCACCTGTGGAAATACGTGAGAGACATTTGGAAGGACTTTTTGCTGGGTTGGCCACTAGCTGCAACGTGGACTACAGTAAGGCTGGGGAAAAGTTATCTGAGCGAGTGAGAATTATGACTTTGGATGTGGAAGAGACATCCCTGAACTGTTAACCCTTAAAGAGCCACAAGAGAACAGAATTTTGTTATATTTTCGTTAATTTCCCAAGACCTATAATAAAATCCTTGTTTTGTTTGAACCTTGTCTCCTTGCACTACTTGAGCAATCCCGCTGAAAGCTGTGTAGCCTCTCGTGACGTCACAGATGGTGGAGAATACGGGCACGCTCAAGCGTTAATAGTGCATGTCAGAGGAGGATACCGAAGGTTTGATCACCCAGTTTTCCAAGTTGGCCGTAGGCTCCCCGCCGACTGAAATGGAGGACATATTGAAAGCCCTTGTTGCTGGCCAGCAAGCCCAGATGCAAGCAAACGTGGCTCTCTTGGAGGAGCAAAAGAAAGCCAACCTTCTGAAGGCAGAGGAATTGCAGTTGCAGAGACAGAGGGTGGTCCAAAATACCTGCCCAATAAAGGCAAGTGACTTTATATCTAAGATGGGAGCTACCGATGACATTGAGGCATACCTGCATGCATTTGAGGCCACGGCCACTAGGGAAGCCTGGCCCAAGCAACAGTGGGTTGGTCTGTTAGGCCCCTTTCTAACCGGGGAATCGCTGAATGCTGTCCGGGACCTGGGCCCTGACCAGGTTACTGACTATGATGCCCTGAAGTCTGAGATCCTCAGCAGATATGGACTCACAAAGTTTGGTATGGCCCAGCGCTTTCACAGCTGGACCTTCCAACCAGACCAACCTCCTCGGGCGCAGATGCATGAACTTGTCCGAATCGCAAGGAAATGGCTGGATCCGCAGAGGAATACAGCAGCGGCGGTGGTGGAGGCCGTTGTGGTGGATCGTTACCTACGCGCCCTGCCTTATGAGGCAAAACGGTTCATCAGTCAACAGGCCTTGACCACGGCTGATCTGACCGTGGAAGCTGTGGAAAAGTACCAGGCCACAGCGGAGATGCTGAATGCTTCCCGAAAAGACCCCAGGAGTGCGGCCCCACCACAAATGGGAAGAACCCGTCCAAAGGACCCCAAGGTCTCGAACCCAGCCACGTCAGGACTTATCCCGGCTCCAGGGGGAGCCAGAAACCAGGCGGGTCCAAGAAGAGTACACCAGGAGGGGGGAAACTCAACAGTGTTACCGGTGTGGGGAGATGGGACATATCTCCTGGCAGTGTGGGAAACCAGCCGATGAACCTATGCCCACTGCGGAGTCCTCCAGCTCAGCACCCACACACCGTTTTGCCTCGCTCTTGGGAGTCGTAGATGGCGGCCCAGATCGACCCCCCACCTGCCCGGTAACTGTGAATCACCATGATGTGGAGGCCTTACTGGATTCTGGTAGCCGGGCCACCCTGGTGCGTAAGGATTTGGTGGGCCCAACGTGTCTGACCCCGGGGAAAGTCCTCCCAGTTTCCTGTGTCCATGGGGACACCAGAGAATACCCCATTACTGAACTTACAATGACCAGCACACGGGGAACCATACACACGACGGCGGGGGTGGTTGATTCCCTCCCCGTCCCTGTCCTAATTGGACGAGACTGCCCAGCCTTTTACCCACTCTGGAGAGAGTCTCAGGAGAGGATAACCCGAGTACCTCGGAAACGGAGAGGCAAGACTCATCCTGGGAAGGCTCCGGTGCAATCCTCCGAGTTACTCACTCCCGCCCGGGCTCTGATAGGGATGGCAGGTGCCCCGACCGACACCGAGACTGGTCCGGATACGGGGAGAAGAGAACGCAGCCCAGGAAAGTGCTCCGTTCTCCAGTGAAGAAGACGTCCCAGGCACCCAAGAGCTTCCCCCTCTCACAGGCCAGTATGGTACGGCTCAATTACAAGATCCTACTCTTGCAAATGCCTTAAGAAATGTGCAGGTATTAGAAGGTGTAGTGTTAGGTGATAAGACAAACCCTACTTACCCCCATTTCGCAGTAAACCGGGGGTTAGTATATCAGATAGTCAAGAAAAATGATGAAGTGCATGAACAGCTCCTCGTGCCACAGCCCTATCGGGCCACAGTACTCAACCTAGCACACACACACCCGCTAGGGGCCCACTTGGGGGTAGAGAAGACTAAGGAAAGAATCATGCAACGTTTCTTTTGGCCAGGAGTACACAAAGAGATAGAGAACTACTGCCGTAGTTGCCCTGAGTGTCAGCAGGTTGCGCCAAAGCCCACATATAGAAACCCGCTCATTCCCTTGCCCATTATCGAAACTTCTTTTGAGAGGATTGGATTAGACATAGTCGGGCCCTTACCGAAAAGTTCCAGGGGACATCAATACATTCTGGTCATTCTGGACTATGCATCCCGGTACCCGGAGGCCATTCCGCTGAGGAAGGCTACATCCAGACAAATCGCCAAGGAGCTGTTCCGTCTCTCAACTAGTCTGGGAATCCCAAAAGAGATATTGACGGACCAAGGGACTCCATTCATGTCCAGGGTGATGAAAGAACTCTGTGCTTTACTGAAAATCAAACAGCTGAGAACCTCGGTCTACCACCCCCAGACAGATGGCCTAGTCGAACGTTTTAACAAAACACTAAAATCCATGCTGCGGAAAGCGGTAGGGGAAGATGGGCGCAACTGGGATCAGCTGTTACCCTACATATTATTTGCGGTGAGAGAGGTACCTCAGTCTTCTACTGGTTTTTCACCCTTTGAGCTCTTGCTTTCCTACAGACCCAGAGGACTGCTCGACATCGCCAAGGAGGCCTGGGAGGAGCAGCCATGCCAACAGCGGACACTGATCGACCATGTCGGGGCTATGAGGGAGAGAATGAAGGCCATCTATCCCATGATGCGGGAACACCTGGAGGCCAGTCAGCGGCAACAGCAAGCCTCCTACAACAGATCTGCTCAACCCAGGGAGTTTAAGCCGGGGGACAGAGTGCTGGTCCTGGTGCCAACCGTTGAGTGTAAATTCCTGGCAACCTGGCAAGGACCATATGAGGTCATTGAACGCATGGGAGAAGTAAACTACAAGGTGAGGCAACCAGATAAAAGAAAAACTGAGCAGATTTATCATGTTAACCTTTTAAAGAAGTGGCACGCCAGAGAGGCGCTGTTCAGCTGTCTACCCCCCACAGAGACCAAGGAACCGGCGCGAGAAGAGGTCCAGCTGGGTCCAAATCTGTCCCCACATCAACGACAGATGGCCCTGGAACTCGTGGAGCAGAACCAGGATGTCTTCTCCTCCCTTCCCGGTCACACAGAGGTGGTCCAACATGAGATCCGCACCATGCCTGGCCGAACGGTAAACCAGCGCCCCGCACCGCGTGCCAGAGGCTCGTAAAGTGGTTATACAGAAGGAGGTAAGGAAGATGCGGGAGTTGGGAGTAATCGAAGAGTCCCACAGTGCCTGGGCAAGTCCCATCGTACTAGTTCCCAAGCCAGACGGTTCAGTACGATTTTGTAATGACTATCGAAAGTTGAATGAAGTGTCTGAATTTGATGCATACCCAATGCCTCGTGTCGATGATTTAATAGACTCCTTGGGGCATGCTCGTTTCCTAACCACTCTTGATCTCACAAAAGGCTACTGGCAGGTGCCCCTGACCCCGGCGTCTAAGGAGAAGACAGCCTTTGCCTCCCCGGAGGGGCTCTACCAGTATACCCGACTTCCGTTTGGTCTCCACGGGGCACCTGCCACGTTCCAACGCCTGATGGATCGAGTCCTTGTGCCCCACAAGAGGTACGCAGCGGCTTATTTGGATGATGTTGTTATACAAAGTCCGGATTGGGCCAGCCACCTACCCCGGGTACAAGCGGTGCTGGATTCGCTCAGGGAAGCAGGGCTCACGGCAAACCCGAAGAAGTGCAAGCTGGCCTTCAGTGAGACAAACTACCTGGGGTACACCATTGGGCGGGGGTTGGTCAAACCACAGGAAGCCAAACTGCGGGCCATACAGGACTGGCCGCAGCCCATCACCAAGAAGCAAGTAAGGTCATTTTTGGGCCTCGCTGGCTACTATAGACGCTTTATTGCAGATTTTGCTACCATAGCTGCACCGTTGACGGAGCTGACGACCAAACGCCACTCACGAATGGTGAAGTGGAACCCTGCGGCGGAGGCGGCTTTCCTCAACCTGAAGCGAGCACTCTGCTCCAGTCCGATCCTGGTGGCACCAGACTTCAAGAAGGAATTCATTGTCCAAGCGGATGCTTCGGAGGTGGGTCTGGGTGCTGTCCTCACCCAGGCACATGACGGTGAAGAACATCCCATTCTCTACCTAAGCAGAAAGTTACTTCCAAGAGAGAAGAACTATTCAACGGTGGAGAAAGAATGTCTGGCTGTAGTCTGGGCCCTGGAGTCCCTTCGGTTCTATCTCCTGGGCCGACGTTTCATGGTGGTATCTGATCACGCCCCTCTGCAGTGGATGGCCAAGAACAAGGAATCAAACAGTAGAGTAACCAGATGGTTTTTGAGCTTGCAACCGTTTAACTTTTCTGTTGTCCACAGGGGCTGGCAAGCACCACGGCAATGCGGACGCCCTCTCCCGGCGTGATGCCTTCTTCGCTGCCTTTACCCCGACGAGGACGTCGGTCCCGAGGAGGGGGGATGTGTGATGTCACGAGAGGCTGTGTCCTGGAGGGACGTTACATCCCCCTGAGGTGGCTGCAAACCCAGACAGCTATGGCTCCATCTGCTGGTATGGTCGGGAACTCCACCCCTCTATGGCCAATCTTCCCACGCAGCTGAAACAAATGAGGAGCTGATGAGCTGAAGGTTTGGGAAGGGAAGAGACACAGTCTCCAACCTGGGCTCTCTGGAGGACAAGAGTGCTGCACGTCCACTTCCATGAGGAATATAAGGATTTGAAGATACTTACCTTTGGGAAATACTCACCTTTGGATATATGCACCTGTGGAAATACGTGAGAGACATTTGGAAGGACTTTTTGCTGGGTTGGCCACTAGCTGCAACGTGGACTACAGTAAGGCTGGGGAAAAGTTATCTGAGCGAGTGAGAATTATGACTTTGGATGTGGAAGAGACATCCCTGAACTGTTAACCCTTAAAGAGCCACAAGAGAACAGAATTTTGTTATATTTTCGTTAATTTCCCAAGACCTATAATAAAATCCTTGTTTTGTTTGAACCTTGTCTCCTTGCACTACTTGAGCAATCCCGCTGAAAGCTGTGTAGCCTCTCGTGACGTCACAATATTAAGGGAAAACTAAATGTGTTCTTATTGGGCAAATTCATGTAGAACTTCCCTCCATTTCAAGTGTTTTCTCCCTACAGCCCTGGTGTTGTTGACTGAGGAATCGGATGTGTATTTGCCAACATCATGGTTCTAGTCCTCCTACTGTAGCCCAGTTTGAACTCTGGGTTGGCTGTCAACACCTTGCAGGGTAAGAGAACAGGCCAGTATGGTACGGCTCAATTACAAGATCCTACTCTTGCAAATGCCTTAAGAAATGTGCAGGTATTAGAAGGTGTAGTGTTAGGTGATAAGACAAACCCTACTTACCCCCATTTCGCAGTAAACCGGGGGTTAGTATATCAGATAGTCAAGAAAAATGATGAAGTGCATGAACAGCTCCTCGTGCCACAGCCCTATCGGGCCACAGTACTCAACCTAGCACACACACACCCGCTAGGGGGCCCACTTGGGGGTAGAGAAGACTAAGGAAAGAATCATGCAACGTTTCTTTTGGCCAGGAGTACACAAAGAGATAGAGAACTACTGCCGTAGTTGCCCTGAGTGTCAGCAGGTTGCGCCAAAGCCCACATATAGAAACCCGCTCATTCCCTTGCCCATTATCGAAACTCCTTTTGAGAGGATTGGATTAGACATAGTCGGGCCCTTACCGAAAAGTTCCAGGGGACATCAATACATTCTGGTCATTCTGGACTATGCATCCCGGTACCCGGAGGCCATTCCGCTGAGGAAGGCTACATCCAGACAAATCGCCAAGGAGCTGTTCCGTCTCTCAACTAGTCTGGGAATCCCAAAAGAGATATTGACGGACCAAGGGACTCCATTCATGTCCAGGGTGATGAAAGAACTCTGTGCTTTACTGAAAATCAAACAGCTGAGAACCTCGGTCTACCACCCCCAGACAGATGGCCTAGTCGAACGTTTTAACAAAACACTAAAATCCATGCTGCGGAAAGCGGTAGGGGGAAGATGGGCGCAACTGGGATCAGCTGTTACCCTACATATTATTTGCGGTGAGAGAGGTACCTCAGTCTTCTACTGGTTTTTCACCCTTTGAGCTCTTGCTTTCCTACAGACCCAGAGGACTGCTCGACATCGCCAAGGAGGCCTGGGAGGAGCAGCCATGCCAACAGCGGACACTGATCGACCATGTCGGGGCTATGAGGGAGAGAATGAAGGCCATCTATCCCATGATGCGGGAACACCTGGAGGCCAGTCAGCGGCAACAGCAAGCCTCCTACAACAGATCTGCTCAACCCAGGGAGTTTAAGCCGGGGGACAGAGTGCTGGTCCTGGTGCCAACCGTTGAGTGTAAATTCCTGGCAACCTGGCAAGGACCATATGAGGTCATTGAACGCATGGGAGAAGTAAACTACAAGGTGAGGCAACCAGATAAAAGAAAAACTGAGCAGATTTATCATGTTAACCTTTTAAAGAAGTGGCACGCCAGAGAGGCGCTGTTCAGCTGTCTACCCCCCACAGAGACCAAGGAACCGGCGCGAGAAGAGGTCCAGCTGGGTCCAAATCTGTCCCCACATCAACGACAGATGGCCCTGGAACTCGTGGAGCAGAACCAGGATGTCTTCTCCTCCCTTCCCGGTCACACAGAGGTGGTCCAACATGAGATCCGCACCATGCCTGGCCGAACGGTAAACCAGCGCCCGTACCGCGTGCCAGAGGCTCGTAAAGTGGTTATACAGAAGGAGGTAAGGAAGATGCGGGAGTTGGGAGTAATCGAAGAGTCCCACAGTGCCTGGGCAAGTCCCATCGTACTAGTTCCCAAGCCAGACGGTTCAGTACGATTTTGTAATGACTATCGAAAGTTGAATGAAGTGTCTGAATTTGATGCATACCCAATGCCTCGTGTCGATGATTTAATAGACTCCTTGGGGCATGCTCGTTTCCTAACCACTCTTGATCTCACAAAAGGCTACTGGCAGGTGCCCCTGACCCCGGCGTCTAAGGAGAAGACAGCCTTTGCCACCCCGGAGGGGCTCTACCAGTATACCCGACTTCCGTTTGGTCTCCACGGGGCACCTGCCACGTTCCAACGCCTGATGGATCGAGTCCTTGCGCCCCACAAGAGGTACGCAGCGGCTTATTTGGATGATGTTGTTATACAAAGTCCGGATTGGGCCAGCCACCTACCCCGGGTACAAGCGGTGCTGGATTCGCTCAGGGAAGCAGGGCTCACGGCAAACCCGAAGAAGTGCAAGCTGGCCTTCAGTGAGACAAACTACCTGGGGTACACCATTGGGCGGGGGTTGGTCAAACCACAGGAAGCCAAACTGCGGGCCATACAGGACTGGCCGCAGCCCATCACCAAGAAGCAAGTAAGGTCATTTTTGGGCCTCGCTGGCTACTATAGACGCTTTATTGCAGATTTTGCTACCATAGCTGCACCGTTGACGGAGCTGACGACCAAACGCCACTCACGAATGGTGAAGTGGAACCCTGCGGCGGAGGCGGCTTTCCTCAACCTGAAGCGAGCACTCTGCTCCAGTCCGATCCTGGTGGCACCAGACTTCAAGAAGGAATTCATTGTCCAAGCGGATGCTTCGGAGGTGGGTCTGGGTGCTGTCCTCACCCAGGCACATGACGGTGAAGAACATCCCATTCTCTACCTAAGCAGAAAGTTACTTCCAAGAGAGAAGAACTATTCAACGGTGGAGAAAGAATGTCTGGCTGTAGTCTGGGCCCTGGAGTCCCTTCGGTTCTATCTCCTGGGCCGACGTTTCATGGTGGTATCTGATCACGCCCCTCTGCAGTGGATGGCCAAGAACAAGGAATCAAACAGTAGAGTAACCAGATGGTTTTTGAGCTTGCAACCGTTTAACTTTTCTGTTGTCCACAGGGCTGGCAAGCACCACGGCAATGCGGACGCCCTCTCCCGGCGTGATGCCTTCTTCGCTGCCTTTACCCCGACGAGGACGTCGGTCCCGAGGAGGGGGATGTGTGATGTCACGAGAGGCTGTGTCCTGGAGGGACGTTACATCCCCCTGAGGTGGCTGCAAACCCAGACAGCTATGGCTCCATCTGCTGGTATGGTCGGGAACTCCACCCCTCTATGGCCAATCTTCCCACGCAGCTGAAACAAATGAGGAGCTGATGAGCTGAAGGTTTGGGAAGGGAAGAGACACAGTCTCCAACCTGGGCTCTCTGGAGGACAAGAGTGCTGCACGTCCACTTCCATGAGGAATATAAGGATTTGAAGATACTTACCTTTGGGAAATACTCACCTTTGGATATATGCACCTGTGGAAATACGTGAGAGACATTTGGAAGGACTTTTTGCTGGGTTGGCCACTAGCTGCAACGTGGACTACAGTAAGGCTGGGGAAAAGTTATCTGAGCGAGTGAGAATTATGACTTTGGATGTGGAAGAGACATCCCTGAACTGTTAACCCTTAAAGAGCCACAAGAGAACAGAATTTTGTTATATTTTCGTTAATTTCCCAAGACCTATAATAAAATCCTTGTTTTGTTTGAACCTTGTCTCCTTGCACTACTTGAGCAATCCCGCTGAAAGCTGTGTAGCCTCTCGTGACGTCACAATATTAAGGGAAAACTAAATGTGTTCTTATTGGGCAAATTCATGTAGAACTTCCCTCCATTTCAAGTGTTTTCTCCCTACAGCCCTGGTGTTGTTGACTGAGGAATCGGATGTGTATTTGCCAACATCATGGTTCTAGTCCTCCTACTGTAGCCCAGTTTGAACTCTGGGTTGGCTGTCAACACCTTGCAGGGAAGGGCACCATCCATAATTTCCAATAAGAGACAGTGAGGACGACTGATAGATTTTCTGTCAGCAAGAGGCATGTCCCAACACTGGAGTAAATTGACAAGCCGTCATGTTTTCACCGAAGCACTTCCCTTTCCCACATCCTTCTTCTCTGACGTGTGCCATCGGTGGAATGCCTTCAGGGTGGAATGCCTTTTCTCTTCGCTGTCACTTTCTTCTGCAACAATGTCATGATGTTGTCAGGTCTTTACGGACTGTAGTCTGTTTTTGTTTTGGGGTTTCATCAACTGTAAGTGAAGTTCAAAGTTATCAACTTGATACCATTGTTCACTCATTGTTCATGCCTTTATGATATGTTCGACTTTAATAGTCAATAGCAGAATAAACAAGGTGCAATTTCGAAATGTGGTTGTGCATCAGAAGTTTTTCTCTTGTTATGTCAGTCAGTGACAGTCACTCAATTAGCCCATATCAGCCAATGTATTTTATTTATTGGTAAGTTAGTCTAGCCAGCTATCTAAACTTGCAGTAATCATGGTCAAATTACCGACCGGGGGCCCCATTGATTTTGTTAGTCACTCTCACTCAGTTATCATATTCAAAACTGCAAACATTTCTCTCCCACCCCATGGCAAAATGTGTAGAATTGCAGGAAAGTAACCTCTCTGCTGTCAATTTCACTTAGGGCCCCCAAAAGGCTACGGGGGACTGCATGTGTGGGTGTGGATGTGGGTACGCAGAGCCGCGAACCACAGCGGACCCTCATGGAGAGTTTAGATTTCCTGTGGCCCCCACCCCCATCAAAGTTGCCCATCCCTGCCTTACATCATCCGTAGATAAAATAAAAACTCTCTCTAATCACTTTATTGATTTTATTTGACATTATTACCAAGCAGTAAAGCCCAATACATATATGTTTTAAGACATCAGCATACACTCTCATTTTTCCCCACTCATGGAATCACATCAACTGATTGGATTTAACAGGCTTACATATTTCTAACAGACTCTCACCAACATAGTTAAATGCAACGGGCCTGTTTTTTCCTTCCACTGTTGGAGAACATGAACGTTTCTTTAGTCAATGTTGAACCATCACCACGCGTCACTCCACTGCTTATTGATCATGACGTTGGAAGAGGGACAGATGGAGGGTCACAGCTCGTAAAGATGGTATTTTCAGACGTTAGCCTCTGTGGTAATTCAATGGTAATTACCAGTGATGTTAGGGATGTGCTAACGCTAGACTGCTAGTCCTAATTGGGGCCTAACCATTGAAAGGAACAGCCACTTCAGTCAGAACATGCCTCGTCTGGAATCACTGCCAGCCATTAGTGCTGAATGGATTCCATAATGTTCCATTGAACCCATTCTCTCTCTCTCTCTCTCTCTCTCTCTCTCTCTCTCTCTCTCTCTCTCTCTCTCTCTCTCTCTCTCTCTCTCTGTGTCTCTCTCTCTCTCTCTCTCTCTCTCTCTCTTTCTCTCTGTCTCGCTGTCTCTCTCTCTCTCTGTCTCTCTCTCTCTCTGTCACTCTCTCTCTCTCTCTCTCTCTCTCTCTCTCTCTCTCTCTCTCTCTCTCTCTCTCTGTCTCGCTCTCTCTCTTTCTCTACTCTCTCCCTCAGTCCCTCTCTTTGTGGCTTGGTCACTCCTAAATGGGGGGATTTTAATTGTTCCTATAATGATTTGAGACACTGATAAAAAAATAAAAACCTCCCCGTTCCAGGGCGAGATAGTGTGTGCCCACTGTGCAAAAACTGGTTGAATCAACACTGTTTCTACGTCATTTCAACCATCAACCAAAAATGTGATGATGTTGAATCAACGTGAAAAACTGATTGGATTTAGAAACAAGTCATCAACGTAAGGGAGTTTCCCGTCTGTGCCCACTGGTTGGTGACTGACCTCCTTCATAAACAAACTGTCTTTTGGTTCTCTTCTTTTGTTTCCCTGTGCTGGCCTGCTCCTTTTGTAACTTGTTTTGGGTTTACTCTCTCTCTGATATGAGGGCATTCCATTGACATGGTGTAATGCACTGACCACATGCTAGCATAGCACTCCACATAACGCAGGCCAACGGCCATTGTGAGGCGGTTAAACCTCTACACCACATCCTATGTGTGGAAAGAAGACCTCATATTCATTATGACTTAAAGGGCAGAACTGATACTAGATCAGCAGTGCTACTCTGAGGCACTTTGTGAATAAGGGTTGCAGGTTTGGAGGATGGATTGGTGGGAGAGATATACCTGTGATATTGGGGGAGTGGGGTGGTGTGGGTGAGGAATTGAATGTTGTTGTGGAGGAAAGATTATGTTGGTTGATAGAGAACAAGGGCGTCTTTGAGTCGATGTAGATGGAGAGAACGTGAGAGTGAGAGGAACACAATCCAGGAGAGAGGGATGGTGCAGATGGATGGCGTCCTGCCATACTGTGTAGCAGTGTGTGTGACGGGGGGAAGGAGGACTCTGCTCTAGGAGGCGGTATTGACTGAAGATAACACGCTACATTCCCCTTTCATTTCTATGTTGTTGTCAAAGCGTGCGTAAAATGCATTGAGTTCATCTGGTAGAGAGGCATCGTTGGGCAGATCACGGTTGGGTCTTCCTTTGTAATCCGTAATAGACTGTAGCAACTGCCACATGCGGTGGACCTCGGAGCCTGTGTAATATGATTCCACCTTATTTTTTATATTTATTTATTTTGCATATATATATATATATATATACACACATACATACATACACATACATACATACATACATACATACATACATACATACATACATACATACATACATACATACATACATACATACATACATACATACATACATACATACATACATACACACATACATACATACATACATACACACATACGTATATACACATACATATCCTTTAAAAACATATATTTCCCTTTATTACTTTCCAACCCCACCACCCCTTCCCTAATTGGAGTAAACTAGTGAACAACAATGCTTTGGCCTCTACTTCCAGCTTATACATACTATATACATTTTATGGACACAGTCAATTTTACAATAATTCTATTTTGTTTGTTTTTACTCCTGAACTTCCTCTACCCTCAACCTCTCTGATCATTTTCATGATGTCCATCCGGTTTGCTTCTATATTCCATATCTTTCTAACTGTGCTCTTTCACAAAAGCTCTCAACCTATAACCTATATACTTATTATGGACACAGTATGCTTACATTATTAGTTATCTTGTTGTTGTTAGTTATTATTAGTCCCATCCTTCAACTCCATTCAACACCACCCATCTATCTCTTAACACCATCCATATTGGATTTCTATTTGCCATATATTTTTCAACTGTACTCTGATGTTTTACAAAAGTTCTGAACCTTTCTATTCTCATTGTTTCTACAGATTGTAAATTGAAAATAAACATTTTTGCTAAAAGTATTATTATATTATCGATCGATTGACTATGACTTTTCAGACCACACAGTAATGCTATCTGCAGGGTTAGCTCCAGGTAAATATTGCAATCCTTTAGCCATTCCTGGACCTGTGTCCAAAAACAAGCTACAAATGGACAGTACCAAAACAAATGATCTAATGATTCTGTCTCTTCGCAGCAAAATCTGCAGAGCTGGGAAGATTGTATCCCCCATATAAATAACATTCTATTGGTAGCAAGAATTTTATATAATCATTTAAATTGAAAAATTCTAAGTTTTGAATCCAGCGTCGTTTTGCGTATCAGTTCATAAACACTATGCCATGGGAATGGTACGTAAAAAATCTCTTCCCAACTATTTTGCAATCTATATGGGACGGCTGTCAATCCTTTGGTCCTTAAATGAAACTGGTATACTTTTTTATTTATCACAGTTTTCTTTAACCAATTATGTTCTCTAATGCAAGGCCGACAGACAAGTTCCTTACTTTTTCCCCCTTCCACTTTCCTCTTCCATTTTTGCGGTAATGCTGCAATTATTTGGTTGTAATATTGAGTAGAGCAGACATTTCCATATGTTTTTGTTAGCTGCATGTGCGACATAACTCCATCAGTCCTACCGATGATATCATTTCCGAAGATTATACCTTTTTAAACATTTTGTCCCAAAAAAAAGTTTTGGGATCAATTAGTATATTTTAGTTTAACCACAATATTTGTTGCATTATTTGTTCTGTCATTTCTGGAGGATTAAATTGAAATTGCAACCAACTTTCTATGGCTTGTTTTAGAAATAGTGATATTTGGGAGATGATTTCCTTTTCAAATAACTGAAAGTGAGAGGTTGTAATCTGAATAAAGGGAAAAAGGCCATTCTTGAACATTGGGTGAGACAATCTTAATAATTTGCTAGAGAACCAGTTCCACCTTATTCCTATATTGTCCTTTTGCTCGTTTGATGACTCTGCGGAGGTCGTAGCCTTCTTGTACTTATTCCTGTCCTCGGCCGTAGCCTCAGGATTCTCTATGATAGCTCTGTGTGCGGTAGCCCTGCTCTTTAGTTTAGCGACAAACCTCTGTGTTAATCCAGGGCTTTTGATTGGGGAAGCAGCGAACCCTCACCATGGGTACAATGTCGTCGATGCATTTTCTAATGAAGCTGGTGACGGAGGTGGTTAGCTCGTCAATGTTATCGGCGGAGTCTCGAAACATATTCCAATCAGCAGTCCTGAAGCATTCCCTCTGATTCTGGTGACCATTTCTCAATGGAGCGAATCGCGGTGACTTCCTGTTTCAGCTTCTGCTTGTAAACAGGAAGCAAGAGTATGGAGTCATGATCTGATTTGCCGAATGGCGGACGAGGGAGGGCCTTGTATGCTTGCTTGTGGGTAGAATAGCAGTGGTCTAGGACTTTATCGCCCGCTAGTGGCGTTGGAGACGTGTTGATGGAAGTTGGGCATCACGTGTCTTAGTGACGCTGAATTAAAATTGTCGGCAACCAGAAAGGCAGCCTCTGGGTGTAGGGTTTCCTGCGTGTTTATAGCCTTGTACAGTTCGTTAAGCACCAGCTTGTTATTTTTATTGTCTTGAGGTGGAATGTATACAGCAGTCAAGATAACAGCTGAAAACTCCCTCGGGAGGTAGAAGGGTCGGCATTTGACCATAAGGGATTCCAAGACGGGTGAACAGTGGGTCGACACTTCCACCTTGCTGGAATTAGCACACCAGTTGGAGTTGATGAAGAGGCAAACCCCTCCCCCTTCAATTTCCCAGACTCCACTGTCCTGTCCGCCCGGTGAATGGAGAATCCATCGTGTAGGGTAGCCATGGGGGGTATCTTGTCTGAGAGCCATGTTTCTGAAAAGCAAAGAATACTGCAATTACGAGAGTCCCGTTGGTATCAAATCCGTGATCTGAGATCATCCCTTTTATTATCTTATTCACCCGTAGAATGGATGGAAGAGGTTTTCCTTTCGCCTGTATCTCACCAGGATCCCCCCTCTCTTGCTTCTGTAATGCCGGTGTTTCCTCTTGGGTAGCCTGAAAAATGGGTTGGAATTACAGAGAGAGCCCAGGGCAGATGAGTCAAAGTAGAAGCTGGAATTGGGGTAAGTAACTGCCGATCTGATGTTCAAGAGTTCTTGCCGGTTCTAAGAAATAATAGCTGATACATTTCGTGAAAATTAAGTAAAAATAAACAACAAAAGAGTCACAATATAGCAAAGTTGTGTCAGAGCATGCAAAGCGATGGCCATCCAGTACAGTGCCATCTTGTAACAACCAGACTGTCCCTGGGTAGTTATGTAACTGGGGCTCACCGGGGCTTCAGAGGAAGAGCAGATTAACAGAGATCAATGACCAAACAGGAAGTGGACTGGGTACACCAGCCAGTTTGGGTTGCATTTTAACTCACACCCTCAGGAGCGTACGTACTGTTTTACATCAGTATGGAAAGAGGAACACATTGAATCAGATGGTGTCTAGACTATTCATCGCCTTGGTGCACAATATCGGTTTCTTAACAGATCTGGTGGTGAATGTTATTGATTGGAAAGATTTGACTTTGGCTTTGTCAGACTGTTGTGTGGATAGGCAAGTGTGCCTTGTGTGTAATGTGTGTCGTGTTTGTGATACATTATGTTTGTGCTAGTAGGTTTGCATAGGTTGTACAGTACGCGTTTCCATGTATCATTGTGACATGGTGGAATATTACCTAACATTATACTTCCTGGTCTCATTGTTTTTTTTCCCCGTCTGGCACCACCCTATTAATATCAGTGGTAATTATTCCACTAAACACTACAGATTACTATATGTAGGTAATCGTTCCATGGTTCAGTGATCATCAGTGGACTCAGTCACTGTGTTATTAATTATTAGAGACCTGCATACTATATTGAAGGAAAATAGAAGCAATTGAGCAAGCAAATAGATTTCTGGGAAAAGTAGCTTTCCAGTGTTTTTATGTTGTTTTCCCAAGTCAGTCAAAAACGGTATATTCAGTAGAGTCTCCACTTTCGACACCCTGAATAATTTGCCCCAATTACATTTAAATGTAATTCTTATTGACATCAACGATTAATGCTGTTATTATTATGATTAAGTATTTGAATAAATGCTCGCTAAAGAAAACAGCTGGAACTTGAAACACCCAAAGGAAAAGCAAGGCATTTCTGAAGGCACTCCAAGACAAGTAGTACTTCAAACAAGATGCCAAACTCCTTCTCTGACTGGGTTTTTTTCTCTAAGGGTGCGTCCCAAATGGCACCCTATATTCCCTATATAGTGCACTACTATTGACCAGGGCTCATAGGGCTCCATAGAGCTCTGGTGAAAAATAGTGCACCATATAGGAAAAAGGGTGCCATTTGGGACGTAGCCTAAGACTCTCTAAGTGATTCTGCATAATAAGGAGAGAGAAGTGTGGGGAGCAGACTAAATAAAAATGTATTTTAGCAGCTCTGCGGTCCGGCAGGACTCACATACTGACTGATGGGCTATTTGTCTACCATGCAAGCCCAGAGGGCAAACCCAGAAACTCTACTCTGCTCCACCTTAGGGGTTTAGTATTTCCTGCGAGCGTGCAAGTGCAAGAAATAATTAATTCCTGAGATTCCACTTGCTGAATGTCCAATGGTTATGTCTACATCCATCGTGTTGAAAGATTCTGACATCTGCTTCCTAAGGCTAGAACAATATGAAGCGATATCTCCATATAGCTAGAATAACAGACTTCTCTAATGCACTTGACCACCATCATAGTGGCATATAGATTTTGGCATTGTGTTTGGACTGTATAGAGTCTGTGAATAATGTTCCATTATTTCTGATGGTTGTAATAATGGATGGCTCTCCTTGTACAGTGGCGTAACTGCTATGCTGAACGTTTAGATATTAGAAAATGTCTACAACATGTTTGCATGTGTGTGTTTAGTCAAAAATACAGTCAACCTTGTATTTTTGTACGTTTCATGGTTAACTGCGTTGGGTGAGTGAGTATGAGTCTGGATGGTGTCACGGTCATGCTCGGGTGTCAGGGTGGGTTTCGGTGACATGTTAATGACAGTCAGTAACCCTATGACTCACAGTAACCCCCCTCCCTCACCCCACCTTCCCCCGGTCAGCCCCAGTGTAAACATTAACCTGCTGGGAACTCCCTACCTCAGTCTGGCTGGCTGGCTAGGACACACTATTCTGTGACACGCTTGCTCCCATGATGCTCTCTCTCTCTCTCTCTCTCTCTCAGACTCTCGCATGTGTTACACCCCTGAAAAAGGGGAGAAATAATCACGAACGTGACGCAGTTATGTTTCCTCACTGACAAATTTAGTGTAATGAGAAAAGACCGCGATTCCCCAGGAAGTTGGGTGGAGACCAGAGCAATCGATCTCAGGCTCATAGATTAAGAGCATTTAGTAGATCACAGATGAACACTTTTACCCTTAAATTAGGCACCACAAACTAAAGTAGTCAATATAACATTTACACATTCCTCTTACAATATTAACCCTTTTGACTCTTGACGGATTTTAAACACATTTATGCATTTTATCAATCTCTATGAACTAGTACTGGATGCATAATCTTTTTTAACCTTAGATATTTTAAGATCCTTACATACCATGAACTTACTAATACTTTTTAGTGTATAACAGGCTATGAATATGTCCTTTAACCTGTCACACTCTCCTCGACAAAATAAATGTTGTCCCAACATTACCAACATTATCTTCTTAAACAGTCTATAAGCACTGGACGTAGAAAATCCTCTTCTGTAAGCTAGTCCTTGAGCAGAGGTCAAAGTTCACAGTTCAAATAGAACCAAGAAATTATATTCACAGTCCATATCTGTTGACCAGCTGTATAAACAGTCCATAAGCAGTCTTTTCTCATACTATTGTCAACAGTCCATCAGTTTTAATGATCTATATGCATAGTCTGCTAATTGTCTCGTGAAAGTCTGTGAAATCAGTCAGTAGTCCATGGTCAAACATGTCAACTCTGTCTGTGGCCTCAAGTTTGCTGAAGTCCATACATGTAGGGTGGCTGAAGGTAATATCCCTGTAGTGATGGCAGCCATGGAACCCGTCCCTGGTGCAGGGTAGACAGGGAACAACTGTGGCTGTGGCTGGATACTGTAGCAGGAAGGGATACCAAGCTGATCATAGGTGATACGTCTTGGAGGGTGTCTCTCTCTTTGTGGCAGCTGGTAAGCTGGTTCCTCAGGTTCAGCAGCAGCAGTTAATGAAGGAAAGGCACTTAGTGGACGATCATCCAGCACATTTTCAGCAGGCAAGTTCATCTCCTCAGCAGGCAGTTCTTTAACTGTTGTTTTCTCCTCCAGCTGATTTTCAACAAGCGGCTGTGCTGGTAGCATATCAGGAACTGGCACCGCAACTGTTTGTTTCACTGGTGGGGGCCTGTTTTCCGACTCTCTCGCTGGTTCAGCATACCTCTCAGGTACTGTAGGAGATGTGGGGACCTGTAGCGGCTCATGATGAAGGTCATATTCATCCCCGCTGTCTTCATCAGAATCTAGAGGCTGTGATCCAGGCTGATGTCTCTTTTTCTTACTTTTGTCATCTTTAGTCATTTCTGGTTGTCTCTCAAAAGGTAAGTGGTCACAGGACATGAGCAGGTTTCTGTGCAGGACCCGGGAGCGTCCCCTACCCTTTTCTGGTCTCAACTCATAAATCGGCAGGTCTGAACCCATTTGTCTCACTACTGTGTGAATTTGATCTTCCCAATAGTTACGGAGTTTGCCTGGTCCTCCTCTTGGTGTCAGGTTTTTAATCAGAACTCGCTCGCCAGGCTGTAGCACTGAACTCCTAACTTTAGTGTCATAGTACTTCTTACTTCTTTCAGCAGCTTTCTGAGCATTTTCTTTTGCAATGGCGTATGCTTCTTCCATTCCTCGTTTCCAGTTCTCCACGTAGTCTCGCTGGTTACTGGAACCTGCCTCTGTGCACAATCCAAAGAACATATCAACTGGAAGCCTGGGTGATCTCCCAAACAGAAGATAAAATGGTGAATAGCCAGTCACTTCGCAACGGGTGCAGTTATAGGCATAAACCAGTTTGTTTAGAGACTCCTTCCAGTTTGACTTTTGTGTCTCAGTTAGTGTCTTTAGCATTTGCAACAATGTTCTGTTCATTCGTTCCACTTGACCGTTCCCCATCGGGTGGTAGGGTGTTGTTCTGGACCCGGCCATGCCACTGAGTTTCTTTAACTGATGGAACAACTGATTTTCGAATTCTCCCCTTGGTCATGGTGGATGCGGGAGGGGAACCCAAACTTCAGGGCAAAGTCATTGAAGATGAGATTTGCAGCAGTTTTTCCTGACTTTGATGTGGTGGCGTAGGCTTGAGTGTAACGTGTAAATGATCAACAATCACGAGGATGTACTCATATCCCCCTTTGCATCTGTCGAGATGGAGGAAATCTATACATACCAGTTCAAATGGCTGTGTTGTCACAATGTTTGTCAGAGGAGCTCTTGTTTCATGGCCTGGCTTTTTCTGCTTGACACAGCTACAAGTTTTAGTCACATAGTGCTCAATGTCAGATTGCATATAAGGCCAGAAGAAGCGGTCACGTACTAGTGATACAGTGCGGTCAGTACCTTGGTGTCCCATGTTATTGTGCAACTCTTCCATCACTTTACCTTTGTACTGCTCTGGTAGAACTAACTGCTTGCGGGCTGTAGTGATTCTGTACAGAATACCATCACTGTCGATTGTCAATTTGTCCCATTCTCTGAATAGGCATTTTGTCTTTGGACTGAATTCCTTTTGCTCTTTAACTGGGGGTTTGGAACCAGACAGCTTGAAATCGAGCACAGGACGGATGACCGGATCAGACTCTTGTGCCTCTCTTATCCCCTCTTTGGGATCGAGCTGATTGTTGCTGTAGTTGTCTCACCTTCAGCTGATACTGACATAGATGCAGCTGAAATTGACCAAGGCACAAAAGGCTCTTTCTGTACCTCTACTGCTTGTATAGTGGCGGCAATGGTGTCTGGTGGAAGCTCCTCAGAACATTCTCTCATCAGTGACTCTACATCCAGTGGCATCCTCGACAAAGCATCTGCATCACCGTTCTCTCTGCCTGGCCTGTACTTTATTGTAAAGTGGAAATCAGCCAATTCTGCAAACCCACCTGGAAGTGGTTGCGTTCAGTTTTGCAGTAGACAGAATGTAGCTGAGCGGGTTGTTATCACTGTATACAGTGAAGGTCGGAGCATAGTACAAATAATCATGGAACTTATCAGTGATTGCCCATTTTAGAGCTAGAAATTCTAGCTTGCCAGAGTGGTAGTGATAGTTCTTCTCAGCTGCTGTTAAGGTTCGAGAGCCATAAGCAATGACCCTAAGCTTCCCATCTTGCTCTTGATAAAGAACTGCTCCCAAGCCTTGGTGTGACGCATCAGTGTACAACAAATGGCTGAGTGGAAGTCAGGGAAACCTAAGACTGGTGGGTGAAGCAGACACTCAATCAGCTGTTCAAGTGCCTGTTGATGCTGGTCAGTCCACAGGATTGGCTTGTTTGAGGGCACCACATGACTTACTTTCTTTGTTTTTGCTTTCCGTGGGTGGTCAGGTAATTTCTCTGAATCTGCTTTCAGGAGGTCATACAGACAGCTGGCCCTCCTAGAAAAGTCTTTGATGTACTGTCTGTAGTAAGTGAGTAAACCAAGCATTTTTTCTGAGCTGGCCCACAGTCTGTGGTCTGATCTCTTTCAATGCTCTTACTGCTTCAAAATCGGCTGGGTCAACTTTGCTGCCGTCTGCAGACACTATTCTGCCCAAATAACGGACCTGGGGGTTTAAAGAGATCACACTTACTTGGCTTGGAGTTTGATGCCATACTCTCTGAGACGCTGCAAAACCTTTTGCACATCATTCACATGGCTGTCGAAAGTTTTACTGAAAACTAGCGTGTCGTCCAGATAAGGAATGCAGATGTTGTCCCGGAGCCCTTCCAAACATTCCTCCATACAACGCTGAAAAGCTGCAGGAGCGTTCATGAGGCCGAATGGCATACGTATCCACTCATAGAGTCCCCATGGGGTCACAAATGCTGTCAGTGATCTGCTTTCTTCAGAGATGAACCCTTGGTGATATGCTTTTCCCTGATCTAAAAGGGAGAACCAGGAATTACCACCTAAACTGTCCATGATGTCCTGGACCCGAGGGATGGGCTGGCGGTCGGGATGTGTCTTTCTGTTCAGGTCTCTGTAATCTATACACAACCGGAGGGTCCCGTCCTTCTTCCTAACGCACACGACAGGTGAAGAATATGAAGAGTTTGACTTCCTAACCCAACCCTGGGCTATGAGGTCATGAAGGTAACCCTTCATCTCCTGATACAGTGGCCTGGGCACTGACATGTATGTGCGCTTGACTGGTTCAGAGTCCTTTAGAGAAATAGTCATTTTCAATCGTTCAATGCAGCCAATGTCATTGTCTGATCTGGAGAAGGAGTGACACTCTTCTCTAAGCATTTTCCTAACAACCTCTCTCTGTTCTTCGGTTAGGTGACTTAAACCTACTGGTGGATCCCACTGTTCAGTAGCAGTACATGGAGTTTGAACACTAGTGTGATTCACTGTGGCTGGGGTGACAGCTTTTTCAAAGACTTGGGCAGGTAACACAGTCATAATGGTTTGTACTGTACCGATTATGGTGCGTCCTAGCAGGGCAATGTCGTGGTCAGTGGGGTTAGAGACATCAAGCATGACAACTGGAAAAACACCTTTCTTAACTCTGACTAGTGTGTCAAAGAACTCAAGTTCATCTGGCCACTGCGGGTTCAGGTCTGGCTGGAAAAGCATTGTCATGTCATCTTTGAAAGGCTGGGAAGCTACCCGGCACTCAATCTGAATGCTACTGTGTTTTGGTACAGCAACCTTCTCTTTCTTGGTCTTCACTGCGTATTCATCTGTCTGTTCTGCGCTAACAGCCTGTATAAAAGCCCTCACCTTATTTCTTTTGAGGCTTGGGAAAGCTTTTTTCACTGTACTGTACCGTTTAGTCTTTTCGGTCCTTGTCAGGATGTGCTCAATAACATTGAAACCTATGATGGGATGAGATAGGTGACAGCCTTTCATTACCAGCACTGGGATGATCAGTTCCTTCGTTTGGTCAGTTTCAGAGGCAAGCCGAAAAGTTGTTTCAATCCATCCCAGGTACGGCATTTCAGTCCCATTTGCTGCCGTCAATCTTAGATCATCAGGTGAGTCCAGAATTTCTGAAACATCCCTCAGCCTTGTGTTTGGGAGAGATTCCGCTTTCCATCGTTCATCAATGACCGATACCTGAGAGCCTGTGTCCCATAGAGCTTGGAGGTGGTGGCGATTCAGGTGACACTCAACAAGGCACTGTCTACCGACTAGCGAGGTGACCTTATGGGGGTGGCAACCTTGAGCTAGGGATGGTAAAGAGTGGGCATTTTCTTCTGTACAGGAAAGCTTTTCACAGGTAGAGTCCATTTTCAGGTGAGTGCATTTTTCCTTATGTTTAGTCCAATGTTGGTTTTGACATCCTTTGGAACAGTACAGTGTCTCTTTACATGATGAACATTGTTTCAGGTTCTCAAATGAATCTTCTCTGGCACAATTTGCACATTTCTGGGACTTTTTGGTAGCTACGGTTAACACTTGTCCTCAGCGGTAACCCTTCCCCGTTTAAAGGGGCCTCTTTGGATGGTCTGACTCCCGGATTTTACATCCAGCTTGAAAATGTTCCCCACTCCCACATCGGAAGCAGTGTGTGCAGCGTGCATCTGTTCTGGCCTGCTGGCAGACAAAACACCTCCTTGGAGCTTGAGCAGAGCGGTTGGTATACAGGTTAGGTGCATATTGATACTGCGCAGGGTCAGGTGCTTGGGGCTGACTGTAGTTGCTGTAATACTGCTGCTGGGAAACAGGTGGCTGGGGGGTCCCTATCTGGCCTCCTAACTGGAAGTGGGGCATGGGCATAAGGCGATGACTGAAACATAGGCTGCTGTAATGTTCTCCTTAATCTGAGCAATCTCTGCACTGAGACCTTTTAGGAAGCTACACCTGTCTTAAGTTCAGCTAACTCTGTTAACAGTTCTGCGGGTATCTTAGCTTTGGCTTCCTTCACAGGACACTTTGCAGATGGCGTATCTTCTAACTGAACTACACTTACAGTTGTAGCAGGCTGTGGGGCATTAAAACGCTTTTTTTTTTTTTTTTCTATCTCATTAGCACAAGCAATGTTAAGCTTCTCTAGCAAAACCTCATCTGATGTTTCGCTATCAAGCAGGAGAGGCTGCATGTCTATCCTGATACTGTCACTCTGGAGACCTGTAAGGACTGTGTGTAAACACATGCGCTGGACTAGGGCAGGGTCATACTTAAGCCCTGATTCTGACTCCTGGGACGCAAATAGTACTTTCTGCCTCAAATCTAAGACGCGCATCAGGAAGCTTTGAGGGGTCTCCTTGCTATGCTGTGCTTCTGAAGCTAGCTGTTTGTAAAGCTCTGTTGCACTCTTCTCTTGGAAGTGGGAACGCAGGATGCATCTAAGTGTGGGAAGAGTTAGCTGGGGTTTACCTTCCAAGTAGCTGCGTAGCTGTGAGCCTGGAGAAATAGCCCTGATTACTGCGTCTACTATTTCTACCTCAGGATAGCCTCTGTTAAGTCCATTCTCAATCTGATGGGCAAGGCTGGAAAAAGTCAGTTTATCTTTCTGGCCCGGTTCACCTATCTGACCAGAAATTTTTAACTCTTTGCGCCAGTATGAGCCGGGCTGTGCACTGGGTGAGAGCTGCATGCTCCTCTGAAGATGGGCAGGGGGTTGGGGCTGGGCGCAGAGAATCACTGGCTTGGTCTGCAGTACTCTGCTCAGTTCCCACCCCTTGTTGTGGGGTTACAGTTCTCAGTCCCTCTATTCTGTGATGTGTTCTGGCTGTTTCAATATCATGGTCAGTTTGCCCTGTCTTGCTATCTATGCCACTGATCATCTCTGTCATTTTGTCTTTAAGTAACAATAATTCCGACATGCCGCCATCTTCTAACTCTGCAACTTCCTCTCTTTCAAGGAACATCATAATGTGAGTCATCAATGATATGCGGGATTTGTCTTGAATAACTCTTCTCTGTTCGCCTGATATGTCAAGGGAAAACACATACGTCTAGTAACTTGTCTTTAGTCAGGGTTTGCAATTCTCCTACTACCTCTTCCTGTAGTTCTTCCAAGGCGGTTGTCATGTTGACAGGACAGGAGGAACCTTTACTGTGCAGGAGTTGACTCTGAATTAGATGGTCCTTACTGTCTCTGATGGTCTCTCAACGGCCTCAGTTGACAGCGTACTTAACCACCAACTTCCAGCTCCCCTCGAACAGCAACACTTTCCCTCACTGCAGCCTGCCTGGGTTGTTATGTAGGGATTTAGCTGGCTCGGAATTCAGCGACCAGGATGTGGAAGCCGGACATCTGAGCAGCAATCTCAGCGGAGCCTCCAAAATGTTACACCCCTGAAAAAGGGGAGAAATAATCACGAACGTGACGCAGTTATGTTTCCTCACTGACAAATTTAGTGTAATGAGAAAAAGACCGCGATTCCCCCAGGAAGTTGGGTGGAGACCAGAGCAATCGATCTCAGGCTCATAGATTAAGAGCATTTAGTAGATCACAGATGAACACTTTTACCCTTAAATTAGGCACCACAAACTAAAGTAGTCAATATAACATTTACACATTCCTCTTACAATATTAACCCTTTGACTCTTGACGGATTTTAAACACATTTATGCATTTTATCAATCTCTATGAACTAGTACTGGATGCATAATCTTTTAACCTTAGATATTTTAAGATCCTTACATACCATGAACTTACTAATACTTTTTAGTGTATAACAGGCTATGAATATGTCCTTTAACCTGTCACACATGCACGCACGCACACACACACACACACCCTCTCCTCTGTCCACCTTCATGTCCCCATGCTATCATCTAATAGATCCATTAGAGTGATTGGCAGACAGGTTGGCACACACACAACTTTTTCATTTCTAGTTCCTCTCTCCTCCCGTTTTGTGTGGAAATTGAAGGAGGCCATTTTATGGTAAACGAGAGCTGTTTTAGATTATATTCTTCTTCTACTAGCCTCATTCTCAGATGCAATAGTAGGATATATACAGTATATGAAGTTGCTGGTGCTGGGCTGGGAACATTGTGGGAATGTTGAATCACTTCTCCTGTGTGACTATCTCCAGTCTTTTATTCCTAGTGCTGATTGGTTTATAGGGTCTGGATTGAGGGTCCTGTATGCCCACTTTTTCCCCATGCTACAGTATGACAGTATAGACACCAGGCCAAGGCTTCCTAGGGAGCTGGTGTTGACTAAGCCTGAGTCTCCACTGAGCCAAGACACCATTACAGCACACTTGAGTGTACTTAGTCTTAGGGCACATTAGTATTTTTGGGACAGTTTCCTTGACACAGATAAAGCCTAGTCCTGGACTAAGAAGCATGTTCGTTGGAGAACAATCCATTGAGCATGCTTCTTAGTCCAGGACTAGGCTTAGTCTTTGTCCATGAGACCTTAGTCCTTTGTGTGTAGGGCCGTGAATCTCCATCAATTTAATTTGGGACGTTGAGTCGCAGTGGAGTGACAATGGTTGAGCTAGGTCACCTGTCAGTCCCGTCTATCCCCCGTCTCTATGTACTGTATATGCACCAGTGGAAAGATCTGTCTGTTTTTACGTCAAGAGCCCAGGAGTACCCCCTCTGCCACGGCAGGCATACCCGCCTACTCACACACAGTTTTATTATTTCTGGACCTTTTCTAAAATTAGCGATGGAGCCTAGGAGAACACAAAAAAAGGACGTTGCAACTCCAATGAAAACAGGCCCAGACGTAACACTGTGTAGCGGGTCTCACATGAGTCAGAGACATTTACTGCAGTTATTGAGTCAAGTACAAGTTATAACACTGGTAGTGTTTGTGTGTGTGTGTGTGTGTGTGTGTGTGTGTGTGTGAGTTGAGTGTTGAGGCCATGCACTGGGTCTCCCCATAAGACTCATAGGGATTTTGGCTGGCTAGGGTCTGGTGAGTGGGTGGACAAGCAGTAAGGGCCTACCGTGATAATGAACAGGAAAGGCATGCCTCAATGCACTTTATTGAGACATGATGTTATTGGTCCCAAATATAAGTATTTTTAAACTATGGCTTGCTCGTATTTCCGATGAGGACAACTTATTAGTTAATTCATTATAGTGGTGAGGTTTGGTTTGTAATCTCAGGGTTTAACTAGGCCTAGGACTAGTTTTAGGTCTGTATAGATACTTGTTCCCAATGGTATTATTGGGAATAGTCCCCCCTCCCCTCTCTCTCTCTCCTCAGATTCCGGGAACTTTTGCCTGACTTGCCTCTTGTGGTGAGGGAGGGGTGTAGCTATGTTTGCTGAAAACGTTTAAAAAAATGTCTGCCTTGGCAACTCACAGGCTGCTGGGATGTGAGACATCTCTCCCTGTTCTCTTGTAAAGCTAAGCTATGTACACGACCTGACTCCCAATGTTCCAGACCTGGGAGACCCCCATTTCTCAAAAACAACATGACGTTGCCAAGCAACAAGCAGGGTCAAGTCTAGGGGGTATGACCTTTGACCCCTACAGTAGCATTGACGCCCGTTTTCATCCCTCTGGATACAGTGGGGTTAAACTCAACGGTTTCGCCTGTTCAACTGTGGCTATAGCCTAATGTTTGTATGGTTAGTGTTGGATTGAGTGGATACATTGAGCGACAAAAGTGCTACTGTTTAAACCTATTTCTGTGTCATCTGAGTGAGGTTATGTTACAGTTGAGCTCTAGAAGACCAAGAAACTGACTGAAAAAGAGACCTGTTATTTGTCTGCTACTTTTATCCACTGCAAATACTGTTGCATATTTTTGCTTTATTCAGCGGACCGAGGGAATGCATGAGTCAGCATGCTTTTAGCCTTTCTTTCAACACACGCACACAGTCCAGTTATTACCTCTGTGTTTGCCTTTCTGTCACTCTTTATTGACTTGGCTCTTAGTGATCGAATACATTATGTATTTCTTTCTCTTCTCCTCCCTCTGACCTCCTTTGTTTCTGGGTTCTCCTGTACTGTACCATGCCCTGACAGGTCACAGATATATTACATTCCTGTACATCAAGACTAGCCATGTGTAAACGTATGTCGTTTCTATATGCAGATTCTGAGATAAGAACGCTGTGTTCTGGTTTGCTAGGCATGGTTTTATGCCCGTGTGGATGTCTGTAATGCGCTTTTGTTTAAAATGTTGATCAGTGAAAGAAAGTAAACGTGTGTGTCTGTCTTTCTGTTCATATGTGAATATGTGTGTGTGTGTGTGTTGCTGTGTCTGTGTGTTGTGTAGAAAAGCGAGAGAGCTTGTTGAAAGAGTGTGACTTGGATGAGTTGTGTACTGGCTGCGAGTTGTTGCCTCCAAATGTCCGTGAATGCCAACCATAAATAATGTGTCCTGGCACACAAACAAACACGCACACACCTGAAAAACAAAAAGCTTCTGTTGCAGGAAAATATCAGATGAATATTGTTACACACAGAGGCTCAGAGAGGAACAGGAAAGTAGTGAACTGTTTTTGACGAAAATCAATTCTGCTGTGGTGGAATCCTGCTTTTTTTTCCATACCACTACTGTTACCCATGGGGGGTAGTTAGTTTGTGTGTGTGTGTGTGTGTGCTTGCGTGTGTTTGAGTGTGTGTGTGTGTTCATTCGTCTTTGTGTGTATGTTCATTTCACTCTGTGTTCGGGACCAGTACAGTAACTGTCTATAAATACACTGAGTGTACAGAACATTATGAACACCTGTTCTTTCCATAACATAGACTGACCAGGTGAATCCAGGTGAAAGCTATGATCCCTTCTTGATGTCACTTGTTAAATCCACTTCAATTAGTGTAGATGAAGGGGAGGAGATGCTGCTGGGTTTTTTCCACACTCAACAGTTTCCTGTGTGTATCAAGAATGGTCCACCACCCAAAAGACATCCAGCCAACTTGACACAACTGTGGGAAGCGTTGGAGTCAACATGGGCCAGCATCCCTGTGGAATGCTTTCGACACCTTGTAGATTCCATGCCCCGACGAATTGAGGATGTTCTGAGGGCAAAAGGTTGGGGTAGGGGACCAACTCAATATTAGGAAGGTGTTCCTAATGTTTTGTACACTGTATATACTGTATATATATATATTGTGTGTGCATATGTGTGTGTGTGTGTGTGTGTGTGTCTACCAGTGTGTATCTGCTGTTGTTTGCCTATAGGTACCCCAAAGTGTCCGGAGAGTAGACCTGTCTTTCCCCGGCCGCAGGCGGTTTGATTGACAGGCCAGATTTTAGAATCCCTGCTCCTGTGTCCTGACTCCGACTGTAATCCTGTTACATGGTTCGTGCCTCCCCGCCCGCCTCTCTTCCGCTCCCATATGTGTGTATACATATTTCCACAGGGTATGCCTCCAGGAATTCCAGGCCCGGTCTTCAGAGGGGGATATTAGACTGACCGCAGGGCCTCTTTTCCCCTCTCCGCTTCCATCTGGTGTCGCATTAAATAATACACGTTTTAATTTGATTCAATTCCCAACGACAAACCCTCGTAATTAGATCCAGATGGAGAGAGCAAGTGGGCCCACCCCGGACTGGGCCAGGGAGCTCTGGGCTGGGGATGAGGCTTGGAGCTATGGGACTGGGGCCTGGAGATCTGGGATCTGCATTTCCAGGCCTTTTCCTGGGCCCATAATCTCAACCTCCATCCCTCTATCCCCCACAGAACTAAGACCAGAACCCTGTTAGTCATGACATATCTGTTCTCCCACTGAACCAGATGTGTTCCCCAGGCCCATTAGATCTGTGTTCCCCAGGCCCATTAGGACCCAGTGAGAGTAAATCAGTGAGAGTGAATCAGTGAGAGTGAATAAGTGAGAGTGAATCAGAGAGAGTGAATCAGTGAGAGAGAATGATGCCCAATAGCATACTGTACAGCAGATGAAAGGGATCAACGTATCATATATCCTGATGCCTAGTCACCTTACACCTATACATATCTACCTCTATCACTCCAGTATCCCTGCACATTGTAAATATTGTATTGAAACTGACCTTGTAGATAGTATGCCTAATTACTTACTTATTCTTATTTTTATTTATTGTGTGTTTTAGTTCTAAATTGATATTGATTACTGCATTGTTGGGTTTAGAGCTTTCAAGAAAGGCATTTCACTGTACTTGTGCAGGTGACATTAAAACATGAAACTTGAAACGTGGGTCAGAAAGCCTGAGGCTAAATGTTACCTCACTAGCTAATATGTCTTCTCTGTGTGGAGCAGAGACTAGGTCCAGAGAGGTCTGCCCAGTGTTCTGCTTCAGCTGATACTGTACGCTTCATGTATGATGAGTCAGCACTAATGCTGTCACTGTAGTTTATTTACAATGGAGAGAAAAGAAAGATTGGGCTCCGTCTCCTCCAGGCCAGAGGTGGGTGTGAAGCTGAGGCCCTCTGATCTTCTCCCTGTGCTGTGAGACCATGCGAGAGACAGGGTGGAACCCCTCTATAACTTATTCTCTGCAGGTCTAATCTATAGTGAGCTATGGTAACTGGGGCCCTGTAGAGCAATTGGTAGAGCATGGCGGTTGTAACGCCAGGGTAGTGGGTTCCATCCCTGGGACCACCCATACGTAAACATGTATACGCACATGACTGTAAGTCGCTTTGGATAAAAGCGTCTGCTAAATGGCAAATTATTATTATTATTAGTGAGTTCCTGTATTTTGCCCCACTTGCAGTGACTGTCTATGGGGGTCCTGGCCCCTGGGAGACTGGGGGATTTTATGGATATGCATAGATCAGCTTTCCAGTTCTTTCCATCACAGGAGGTTGTTGGCACTTTAATTGGGGAGGATGCGCTCGTGGTAACGACTGGAGCGGAATCAGTGGAATGGTATCAAATACATCAAACACATGGTTTCCATGTGTTTGATGCCATTTAATTCACTCCATTCCAGCCATTATTGTGAGCCGTCCTCCCCTCAGCAGCCTCCATGCTAATTACCCCACAATGTACAGTACCAGTCAAAAGTTTGGACACACCTACTCATTCAAGGGTTTTTCTTTAATTTTACTATTTTCTACATTGTAGAATAATAGTGAAGACATCAAAACTATGAAATAACACATATGGAATCATGTAGTAACCAAAAAAGTGTTAAACAAATCTAAATATATTTGATATTTTAGATTGTACAAAGTAGACACCCTTTGCCTTGATGACAGCTTTGCACACTCTTGGCATTCTCTCAACCAGCTTCATGAGGTAGTCACCTGGAATTCATTTAAATTAACAGGTGTGCCTTGTTAAAAGTTAATTTGTGGAATTTCTTTCCTTCTTAATGCGTTTGAGCCAATCAGTTGTGTTGTGACAAGGTAGTTGTGGTATTTGGTAAAAGACCAAGTCCATATTATGGCAAGAGCAGCTCAAATAAGCAAATAGAAATGACAGTCCATCATTACTTTAAGACATGAAGGTTAGTCAATCCGGAAAATTTCAAGAACTTTTAAAGTTTCTTCAAGTGCAGTCACAAAAACCATCAAGCGCTATGATGAAACTGGCTCTCATGAGGACCGCCACAGGAAAGGAAGACCCAGAGGCTAAATTCATTAGAGTTAACGGCACCTCAGATTGCAGCCCAAATAAATGCTTCACGGAGTTCAAGTAACAGACACATCTCAACATCAACTGTTCAGAGGAGACTGCATGAATCAGGCCTTCATGGTCGAATTGCTGCAAAGAAACCACTACTAAAGGACACCAATAATAAGAAGAGACTTGCTTGGGCCAAGAAACACGAGCAATGGACATTAGACCGGTGGAAATCTGTCCTTTGGCCTGATGAGTCCAACTTGGAGATTTTTGGTTCCAACCGCCGTGTCTTTGTGAGACGCAGAGTAGGTGAACGGATGATCTCTGCATGTGTGGTTTCCACCGTGAAGCATGGAGGAGGAGGTGTGATGGTGTGGTGGTGCTTTGCTGGTGACACTGTCTGTGATTTATTTAGAATTCAAGGCACACTTAACCAGCATGGCTACCACAGCATTCTGCAGCGATACGCCATCCCATCTCCTTTGTGCTTAGTGCGACGATCATTTGTTTTTTAACAGGACAATGACCCAAAGTGCTGCATCAGATGACCTGGCCTCCACAATCACCCGACCTCAACCCAGTTGAGATAGTTTGGGATGAGTTGGGCCGCAGAGTGAAGGAAAAGCAGCCAGCAAGTGCTCAGCATATGTGGGAACTCCTTCAAGACTGTTGGAAAAGCATTCCTCATGAAGCTGGTTGAGAGAATGCCAAGAGTGTGCAAAGCTGTCATCAAGGCAAAGGGTGGCTTCTTTGAAGAATCTAAAATATCAAATATATTTTGATTTGTTTAACGCTTTTTTGGTTACTACATGATTCCATATGTGTTATTTCATAGTTTTGATGTCTTCACCATTGTTCTACAATGCAGAAAATAGTACAAATAAAGAAAAACCCTTGAATGAGTAGGTGTGTGTCACGATCGTCGGAAGGAGCGGACCAATACGCAGCGCGTGGAGTGAACATGATGACTTTATTTATAAAGCAACCACGTAAAACAACAAAAGACGATAGTGAAGTCCTAACGTAACAATACACTGAACTTGGAACAATAACCCACAAAACAAAGGTGAAAACTGACAGTTTAAATATGGCTCCCAATCAGAGATAACGAGCCGACAGCTGACACTCGTTACCTCCGATTGGGAGTCATTGACTACAACATACAATACCTAGAAAACCAACCCACAGACCTGCAAACATAGAAATACACCCGACAGAACTACCAACATAGAAAAAACACCCAAATCCCCAACAAAACAACATACACTCTAGCTCACATACAAAAGTCCTAGAGCCAGAGTGTCACAGTACCCCCCCCTAAAGGTGCGCACTCCGGGCGCACCAGCATACGCTCTAGGGGAGGGTCTGGGTGGGCGTCTGTCCACGGTGGTGGCTCTGGCCCCGGTCGTGATCCCCACCCCACCACAGTCACAAACTGTTTAGTAGGCAGTACCGGACTAAGGGACAGCACCTGACTAAAGGGCAGCACCGGACTGAGGGGCAGATCCTGGCTGGCTGGCTCAGGCGGATCCTGGCTGGACGGCTCTGGCGGATCCTGGCTGGCGGAAGGCTCTGGCTGATCCTGGCTGGCGGAAGGCTCTGGCTGATCCTGTCTGGCAGAAGGCTCTGGCTGATCCTGTCTGGCAGAAGGCTCTGGCTGATCCTGTCTGGCAGAAGGCTCTGGCTGATCCTGTCTGGCAGAAGGCTCTGGCTGATCCTGTCTGGCAGAAGGCTCTGGCTGATCCTGTCTGGCAGAAGGCTCTGGCTGATCCTGTCTGGCGGAAGGCTCTGGCTGATCCTGTCTGGCGGAAGGCTCTGGCTGATCCTGTCTGGCAGAAGGCTCTGGCTGATCCTGTCTGGCGGAAGGCTCTGACGGCGTTGGGCAGACGGGCAGTTCAGACGGCGTTGGGCAGACGGACAGTTCAGGCCCCGTTGGGCAGACGGGCAGTTCAGACGGCGTTGGGCAGATGGACAGTTCAGACGGCGTTGGGCAGACGGACAGTTCAGGCCCCGTTGGGCAGACGG
>NC_059192.1:20815255-20862755 GCF_020615455.1 Coregonus clupeaformis
TAAATACTTTTTTTCCCCACTGTATATATATATATATATATATATATGAAAAATAAATAAATATAAAAAATAAGGTGGAATCATATTACACAGGCTCCGAGGTCCACCGCATGTGGCAGTTGCTACAGTCTATTACGGATTACAAAGGAAGACCCAACCGTGATCTGCCCAACGATGCCTCTCTACCAGACGAACTCAACGCATTTTACGCACGCTTTGACAACAACATAGAAATGAAAGGGGAAAGTAGCGTGTTATCTTCAGTCAATACCGCCTCCTAGAGCAGAGTCCTCCTTCCCCCCGTCACACACACTGCTACACAGTATGGCAGGACGCCATCCATCTGCACCATCCCTCTCTCCTGGATTGTGCTCCTCTCACTCTCACTTTCTCTCCATCTACATCGACTCAAAGACGCCCTTGTTCTCTATCAACCAACATAATCTTTCCTCCACAACAACATTCAATTCCTCACCCACACCACCCCACTCCCCCAATATCACAGGTATATCTCTCCCACCAATCCATCCCAGAGACATTAACATAATCGGAGTGCTTTCAGTTACTTTTAGATTACTTTCCCCTTAAGAGGCATTAGAAGACTAAAATGATTATTACCAATTGAACGACATCTATTGCAGAATAAATCAATGTTTGAGTTTACATAGCTGGCCATAAATGGATGTTGCATTTTACTTTATTGGTTGGTTATGTAGCATTCTTCTAACCCATTGCTTTCTACTACAGATAATAATAATACGATTTAGTTTATATCTTTACATTATAAAAGTCTGTCAGATTTCCAGTCATTCCAATTCATTTAATTCACCCTGATCTTCAAGAATAGGACTTGGAAATATGGAAATATAGATTAGCCAAATTGTTTTACCTGAGCATAACCTAAAAACTAAGGACGTATTAGCCTACTCTGTTGTTTATGATTTTGTTGTCATGGAGGACTAATTAGGCTCATTGCTTCGAGTTGAAAAATAAATGCTGCTCTCATGGAATGGCATGCTTTGAGCACTACCGAAAAGTGCTATTTGCACGTAGAAAATGTATACAATATGCTGCATTTGCTATAGGCCTATTGTTTATGTTTTTATTGATGACACTTTGATATCTCGACAATTTGCAGCTGTTCAATGGGTGAATCCACAGTTGAAACAATAAAAAAAACTGCTAATCCCGCCTTTGTTTTGGTCTCAAGCTGAGGGATGGGCCTAGAGAAATGTAACCACTCTCAGATGAATAGACAGCGCTATAGACCCAAGGGCTGACCATCCATGATATGAACATTATTGGTTGAACCATGTGTAGAGGCTATACAGTGTTTGTTTGCATTTACAATGTTTACAAACGTTGGAGAAAAACAAGCTTGTATTTAGAAGTTATATTATTCAAGAATCAATGGGTATATAATAATTAATGAAGTCCAAAAACGAATGTAGCAACTACAGATAGACTTAAAGGGGCAATCAAAAGTGCGCAAGTTTGAGCATGTGTCCGTTAGGCCTATGGAATTTTTTTGGGAATCAGTACGAATCAGATTGAGTAATAAAAGCCCCAATTGTGGTCTCCTTAAATTAATAGCGTGGAGCACAATACCACAAGAGGAGTTTAGAAAGCAGTGGTTTAAAGTACTTAAGTAAAAATACTTTAAAGTACTACTTAAGTCGTTTTTGGAGGTATCTGAACTTGACTTTACTATTTATATTTTTGACAACTTTTACTTATACATTCCTAAAGAAAATAATTAAATTTTTACTCTATACATTTTTCCTCGCACCCAAAAGCACTCGTTACATTTTGACAAGAAAATAGTCAAAATCACACACTTATCAAGAGAACAACCCTGGTCATCCCTACTGCCTTTGATCTGGCGGACTCACTAAACACAAATGCTTCATTTGTAGATGACGTCTGAGCATTGGAGTGGCTGTCCGTAAAAAAATTAAAATAAGGAAATTGGGCAGTCTGGTTTGCTTAATATAAGGAATATGAAATGATTCATGCTTTTACTTTTGATACTTAAGTATATTTAAAACAAAATACTTTTAGACTTTTACTCAAGTAGTATTTTACTGGGTGACTTTCACCTTTACTTGAGTCATTTTCTATTAAGGTATCTTTTACTTTTATTCCCACTGTTATAAAGCAGGAACTCAAGCTTTTATTCGTTCGGTTGGGATCCACACTATGCAGCTGTTGCAAGAGCTCATTTCTCATTGGCTGTCCACTAGTCGCAAAAACAATGATTGAAAGGCAGCTTAAACTTCTTCAATTCAACCATTATTAGGTTAAAATAAACATATACTGTACATTTGTGAATAACCATCCACAAAATCCAGAAGGCGCAAATAGGCCTAGCTAAATGAGAGAGCAGCAGTGTGATTCACATAAATGCGCATTGTAGATATCAATAGGAAGTGATATCCGTATCACCCCGCCTGTAGGCGCCACCGCTGCTGTCGTCCTTAACTCCAAGCGTGGATAATCTTTTGATGCCGACAGCAGTCGCACCAGTGGAACCCATAGCTTGGACTGGATTCCCGCGATCCATCAGATGCATTTGGTGTGTCATCATAGTTGTCTCTGAGTTGTGGTCAGACTCGCTCAGGCAGAACAAACTTAAACTTGGGCTTTTTTTCAATACTGATTTGAATGTCATTGAGAAAACATAAAAAGTGTCTAAAATATATATTTCTTTTTCTCAAACATCCTTTCTGAATTTAAAAGTAATCCAATAAGTAATCATCTCGTTTTTCAAAAGTATTTGTAATCTGATTACAATATTTTAGCTGTTAACGTAACAGAATACAGTTACAGTTATTTTTTTTATCCGTTACATAACCGATTACATGTAATTCTGTTACTCCCCAACCCTGCCCGTTTGTGTGTGTATTTGTATGTGTGTATACATTATGCACTCACGTGTGTGTGTGTGTGTGTGTGTGTGTGTGTGTGTGTGTGTGTTGGGAGAACAACCCTTGGAAAAAGCATGTGAAGCTAGGCTTGTGAGGCTCCTTCCCAGAAAGAGAATTCTCTAAAGAGGGATGTCTCCAGATGTGTGGAATACTGAGACTAATTGCGAAACCCTCTCTGGGAGGCTGGTCCTTCCTAGCATTCCTCTGTATGTGGATCCGATGTCAAACTACTACAGGGGAGATCGTGAGTGGGACTCCCAATGGACTGTCTGTGTGACATCTCTGCTGGTAATGTGAATGTATGGGTTTCTGAATGGACTCAGGGGAAATGACATATGTACAGTATGGCAAAATGGCATAGAAACACCTAATCAATTCCCTGAACTACATCATAAATGTAACCCTCAAACACTAATGTCTAAGAGCTCTACATATTGCTTATTAAGAATGCAGGGAGGTTGGGATAGTGTTCTTCTGCATTGGCACATCTCTCTTTCTTGGGTTGGCATTAGTACAAACCATAAGCCGCTTATCCCTAACGAGCGGAGCCCCTACCAACCGCCAATCAAAGGCGTGAAAGCACTGGCACAGGCTGATCGTGTAATTATGTGGGCCCACTAGCTAAATGGCTAATAACTGTTTGCAGGAGTTAGAGTGCCCAGGCACAGTTGTTAAGACCAGGGTTTGGAGACAGACAACTCTCTCTCATTCTTTCTCTCACCACATGGTCTGTCATTACCTAACCTGATGCCAGTGGTGTAAAGTACTTAAGTAAAAATACTTTGAAGTAATACTTAAGTAGTTTTTTTGGGTATCTGTACTTTACTACACACATATATATATATATATATATATATATATATATATATATATATATATATATATATATATATAATACACACAGTCGTGGTCAAAAGTTTTGAGAATGACACAAGTATTGGTCTTCACAAAGTTCGCTGCTTCAGTGTTATGAGATATTTTTGTCAGATGTTACTATGGTATACTGAAGTATAATTGCAAGCATTCCATAAGTGTCAAAGGCTTTTATTGACAATTACATTAAGTTTATGCAAAGAGTCAATATTTGCAGTGTTGACCCTTCTTTTTCAAGACCTCTGCAATCCGCCCTGGCATGCTGTCAATTAACTTCTGGGCCACATCCTGACTGATGGCAGCCCATTCTTGCATAATCAATGTTTGGAGTTTGTCAGAATTTGTCGGGTTTTGTTTGTCCACCCGCCTCTTGAGGATCGACCACAAGTTCTCAATGGGATTAAGGTCTGGGGAGTTTCCTGGCCATGGACCCATAATTTCGATGTTAAGGTCTGGGGAGTTTCCTGGCCATGGATCCACAATTTCGATGTTTTGTTCCCTGAGTTATCACTTTTGCCTTATAGCAAGGTGCTCCATCATGCTGGAAAAGGCATTGGTCGTCACCAAACTGTTCTTGGATGGTTGGGAGAAGTTGCTCTCGGAGGATGTGTTGGTACCATTCTTTATTCATGGCTGTGTTCTTAGGCAAAATTGTGAGTGAGCCCACTCCCTTGGCTGAGAAGCAACACCACACATGAATGGTCTCAGGATGCTTTACTGTTGGCATGACACAGGACTGATGGTAGCGCTAACCTTGTCTTCTCCGAACAAGGTGTTTTCCGGATGCCCCAAACAATCGGAAAGGGGATTCATCAGAGAAAATGACTTTACCCCAGTCCTCAGCAGTCCAATCCCTGTACCTTTTGCAGAATATCAGTCTGTCCCTGATGTTTTTCCTGGAGAGAAGTGGCTTCTTTGCTGCCCTTCTTGACATCAGGCCATCCTCCAAAAGTCTTCGCCTCACTGTGCGGGCAGATGCACTCACACCTGCCTGCTGCCATTCCTGAGCAAGCTCTGCACTGGTGGTGCCCCGATCCCACAGCTGAATCAACTTTAGGAGACGGTCCTGGCGCTTGCTGGACTTTCTTGGGCGCCCTGACGCCTTCTTCACAACAATTGAACCTCTCTCCTTGAAGTTCTTGATGATCCGATAAATGGTTGATTTTGGTGCAATCTTACTAGCAGCAATATCCTTGCCCATGAAGCCCTTTTTGTGCAAAGCAATGAAGACGGCACGTGTTTCCTTGCAGGTAACCATGGTTAACAGAGGAAGAACAATGATTTCAAGCACCACCCTCCTTTTAAAGCTTCCAGTCTGTTATTCTAACTCAATCAGCATGACAGAGTGATCTCCAGCCTTGTCCTCGTTAACACTCTCACCTGTGTTAACGAGATAATCACTGACATGATGGCAGCTGGTCCTTTTGTGGCAGGGCTGAAATGCAGTGGAAATGTTTTTTTGGGATTAAGTTAATTTTCATGGCAAAGAGGAATTTGCAATTAACTCTTCATGACATTCTGGAGTATATGCAAATTGCCATCATCAAAACTGAGGTAGCAGACTTTGTGAAAATTAGTATTTGTGTCATTCTCAAAACTTTTGACCACGACTGTACACTACCAGTCAAAAGTTTGGACACACCTACTCATTCAAGGGTTTTTCTTTATTTTTAAAAATGTTTACATTGTAGAATAATATTGAAGACATCAAAACTATGAAATAACACAAATGGAATCATGTAGTAACCAAAAAAGTGTTAAACAAATCAAAATGTATTTTATATTTGAGATTCTTCAAATAGCCACCCATTGCCTTGATGACAGCTTTGGACACTCTTTTTTTTGTTGAGCACATGCCCCCCAAAATGTCTGTGCACGGCCCTGTATACTGGAGCCCTGGAGTACTGGAGGAGTGGGCTGGAGCAGTGTACTTGGGCTGAGAGTCGTACAGTCAGCCAGCACGTCTGCCTCTAATCAGGCAGCAGGAGCAGTGAAGAGAGCCCTGACAAGGCCCTGCTCAGAGCCTAGCAGCGAACTGCCATATAGGTTTATACTCTAACAATAGAGAGAGAGAGAGAGAGAGAGAGAGAGAGAATGGCCTGATCTGCACCCAGCAAACACATTCCTGTACACAGTCTTAGCTAAAGGCTCGATAATCCCATTTCCAGGTTGAAGAATTTACAAATTAGTAGCCCATTTTCTGATCCAGTTGTACGCTCTGTTTCAGTTTCAGTCTGGCCTCAGTTTAGTATCGGCAGGGGAAGGAGGATTGTTGGGAAAACGTATCAGTTGGCAAATGTATTAAACCTGAGTCCATATTTCCTATATTGGTTGAAGTGGACAACAAATGGGGAGCAATGTTTCATGTGAACAAAACTAGGAAGTGGTTTGGTTTGGATAGGGTGCTTGGCTCATTGACATGGTTACAGTAATCTGAGCGTATGATGTCTGTAGTGTAGTGTAGACTTTAGTCTGTGGAGAGACAGGGCTGGCCTGGACAAATATGATTAGGTCTTCTTACTGTTTACCTCACTAGTACTGCCCAGTCTAACTTAGTCTAGCCCAATGAACATGAACACAGGAGCACAGCCAATTGCAGGGCAGTAATCTGATTTAACAGGAAGCTGCGTGGACCAGGGTGTATGTCTCACATGACTCACATGCCTGCTTTAACAAAGGAAATGGAATATGGACCTAGCCATGGCTGGAGCTGGGCTAGGTCAGGGGGTTGGCTTAGAGTTAGGGCCAGTGGGGTAGGGCCTGTAGGGTAAGGGCCAGTGGGGTAGGGCCTGTAGGGTAAGGGCCAGAGGGGTAAGGGCCAGTGGGGTTAGGGCCAGTGGGGTTAGGGCCAGTGGGGTAGGGCCTGTGGGGTTAGGGCCAGTGGTGTAAGGGCCAGTGGGGTTAGGGTCAGTGGGGTAGGGCCTGTGGGGTTAGGGCCAGTGGTGTAAGGCCCAGTGGGGTTAGGGCCAGTGGTGT
Source organism: Coregonus clupeaformis (assembly GCF_020615455.1). Lineage (NCBI taxonomy): Eukaryota > Metazoa > Chordata > Actinopteri > Salmoniformes > Salmonidae > Coregonus > Coregonus clupeaformis. Next base: position 20,822,032 of record NC_059192.1, read on the forward strand.
GAGGGCCAGTGGGGTTAGGGCCAGTGGTATAAGGGCCAGTGGGGTTAGGGCCAGTGGGGTAGGGCCTGTGGGGTTAGGGCAAGTGGGGGGGTGGAGTACTGCTCCTGGAAGGCTCAGTGACCAAGCCCTGGTCTGTGTGAATGTTTTCTACCTTTTTAAGAGGATATTGATGGGGTCTATAGGCTATTGCTCTCTCTGTTAAATCATTCTGACCCTAGCTTTGCATCTTAGGGGTAGGATAATGTTACATTTAAATTGTTTACATTTTAGTCATTTAGCAGACGCTCTTATCCAGAGCGACTTACAGTTAGTGAGTGCATAGATTTTTCATACTGGGAATAGTTACAGGGATAGTTATCTAATAGTTGGTTGCACCAGATGTTTTATGTAATACCCTCTCTACCCATGAGAGTGAAATGTACATCCCTCCCCAAAAAAGAAAGTACAAAACATGCTGTGTTTTTAGTTAGTTGGTTTGTTGTGATTGGCTGTGGCGGGGTGGCGGGGGTAGGGGTGCGGTCTGAGACGCTCTCTCCTTGGGGATACTGCTATTGGTGGTGGTTGCTAGGGCGGCAAGCTGCCTCGAGAGCCATTAGCCTGGTGAGTGATTATGTCTATCCCAAATGGTACCCTATCCCCTATATAGTGCACTGCGTTTGACCAGGGCTCATAGGAATCTCGTCAAAAGTAGCGCAATATATAGGGAATAGGGTTCCATTTGAGATGCAACCAGTGTGTCCCGAGGGAGCATTCAACTGTATATATACAGTGCAGTACAGGACACTCAGTACACACAGGGAGAGGGTGTGAGCAGGGAGCTGTGGTTCTGGTCGGGTTCAGACTGACACTGACTCGCCGTTGTTGTAGTAAGCTTGCCTCCTGATGGGAATGAGTCAGCATTGCAGATTTAACCATAGAAGTGAATACAGAACCATGGAGGTCAATGGGTTGGATTGGCTCCGTTGGGTGTTGTACAAGATAGGGCTAGAAGGTGATACAACTAATTACGTTTATGAAGAGGCAGGCATAAGGCTTACTGCTGACGTTTCTGTGACTGGACGTAGAGTCAGTGTTCTAGAGGGGTCAAGGGTGAAATCTCTGCCTTGATTCAGGCTGTTGTTTTGTAACTCTCTACAGACCATTCCTGGAGAGTATGTAGAGCATTTAACAGCATGATAAATAACTCTCTTTTTGTCCCTGTTTTACCCCTGTGCTGTTTCCCATTAGCATCTTTCTCAACCAGGCTAACTCCTGGACTGAATAGCTTTGCTGGGGGTTCTTCAAGTGAAGTGCTCTCTCACTTTCTTGCTTTCTTGGAAACGCTGCATTGGTTGTCAGGCCAACTGGTTAGCACTGCTGAAAAGCAGTTGGACAATTCTGTTTTGTTTTGGGATGGGAGAAGGCACAATGGGGACAACAGGGTAAAGGTATAATCTTTTGACCTTCACTCTGCTTTTTCGACAGGAAACCAATTAAAAAAACGTTGTAATTAAACATGATCATTTTCTCACGCTCAGGATATTGCCTAAATCATGATGTCATCATCCACACAATAGGCCACAGTTATAGTACAATAACAAATACAAACCACATGCTCATACTTTTTGATTCTTAGAAAAAGGCATGCGAAACGAAAGTGACAATGCCCGAAGAGTATGACGTTTCTAATCAAACATCTTTTCTCGTTTCTATCTCTCAGGTGCGCAACAAATGCCTTGGCGTGTCAGAATGCCTGGAGAAACTTAAACAACAGGGAATTCCGGTAAGGAACCAGTAGAATGTCAAACTGATGTCACCCTTTGGTTCACACAATGAATCCTCATACTCACATGATGACGTAGTTAACCATGGATTTAATCCATTGTGTTCATGGCACGTAATCCATTGATCATCATGGCACATAATTTAGTACTTCACATATTTGTAAAACAAGTAAAACAATCAATCAAAGATACCTAAAGTACCACGTAATCCGATACACATTCTACCTTCTTTTAGAAGGTGACATATTGCTTTATTGTAATTCCAACTGTGACCTCGGGGGAAGGAATGTAATTGGTTATAGAGATATCACTTAAAACGAAGTGCAGGTCTTGGGTGCTCTGAGTTTAACATTATAGACTACACAGGCTTTGATTCTCCTTCCTTACACTGACATTAACTGGCCTGGACCTGGCACTATCTCTCTCTGTTTCTCTCTCTGTTTCTCTCTCTCTATTTCTCTCTCTCTGTTTCTCGCTCTCTGTTTTTCTCTTTCTGTTTCTCTTTCTGTTTCTCTCTCTCTGTTTCTCTCTCTCTGTTTCTCTCTCTCTGTTTCTCTCTCTCTCGCTCTCTCTCTCTCTCTCTCTCTCTCTCTCTCTCTCTCTCTCTCTCTCTCTCTCTCTCTCTCTCTCTCTCTCTCTCTCTCTCTCTCTCTCTCTCTCTCTCTCTCTCTCTCTCTCTCTCTCTCTCTCTCTCTCTCTCTCTCTCTCTCCTGCTCTACTGACATACCAGGCCTAGCTCATGAAAAGGTCATGGCTCTGTGACTGACATAGAGGTTTTATATCTGTTCTGTTGTGTTCTATGACTGGGCTTGAAATATGGCCTCCAGGTGGGCCCCATGTGCTCCTGCATATCTACATAGCACTCAGCGAATCTGTCTTTCTCACTCTCACACTCTCTCTGTTTTTCTCTCTTTCTCTCAGAGTGTGAAGACAGGTGCCAAACGCTGACAACATCTTAAAGGGATAAGTTATATTTAAAGGAATGCACTTTTCTCTTTGAAGGTGTATGCAGAGTGCTCAGGGGAAGAGATATGAACAAGGGATGAGTTGAAGGAGGAGTGCTCAGGGGAAGAGATATGAACAAGGGATGAGTAGTAGTAGAAGGAGGAGTGCTTAGGGGAAGAGATATGAACAAGGGATGAGTAGTAGTGGAAGGAGGAGCGCTCAGGGGAAGAGAGATAAACAAGGGATGAGTAGAAGGAGGAGTGCTCGGGGGAAGAGAGATGAACAAGGGATGAGTAGAAGGAGGAGTGCTCGGGGGAAGAGAGATGAACAAGGGATGAGTAGAAGGAGGAGTGCTCGGGGGAAGAGAGATGAACAAGGGATGAGTAGAAGGAGGAGTGCTCGGGGGAAGAGAGATGAACAAGGGATGAGTAGAAGGAGGAGTGCTCAGGGGAAGAGAGATGAACAAGGGATGAGTAGTAGTGGAAGGAGGAGGAGTGCTCGGGGGAAGAGAGATGAACAAGGGATGAGTAGAAGGAGGAGTGCTCAGGGGAAGAGAGATGAACAAGGGATGAGTAGTAGTGGAAGGAGGAGGAGTGCTCGGGGGAAGAGAGATGAACAAGGGATGAGTAGTAGTAGGAGGAGGAGTGCTCAGGGGAAGAGAGATGAACAAGGGATGAGTAGAAGGAGGAGTGCTCGGGGGAAGAGAGATGAACAAGGGATGAGTAGTAGTAGGAGGAGGAGTGCTCGGGGGAAGAGAGATGAACAAGGGATGAGTAGTAGTGAAAGGAGGAGTGCTCAGGGGAAGAGAGATGAACAAGGGATGAGTAGTAGCGGAAGGAGGAGGAGTGCTCAGGGGAGCATGGTGGTGGCTCACTTTTTTTATTCTTTCTTTCACCAGAGCTAAAGCAAAGAAAGACGCAGAAAGAGAAAGAGAGAGATATTGAGAGATAGGAAGGGAATGAAAGAGTGCATTGCTGACAGGTCTGTAGGCACTCTGTCCTCTCCTGCCGCCTCCCTTCTTTCATCCACCAGGTCACTGCCACCTCCTCGGTGACAAACACTCTGCCATGGTAATGGCAGGAAAACAGGACAGGCAAGCCGTGAAGTAAATTCGGCCCCAGTGTGTAACGTGTGTATGTGTGTGTGTGCATGCATGTGTGCCTGTGTGCATGCATGCATGCATTTGTGTTTTTGTAACTGTGTGTGTGTGTGTGTGCGCATTTCTGCGTTTGTGTTTGTGTGTGTATGTGTGTTTCATGGTGGAAAACAAGGAGTTTTGGAGTCTAACTCTTTGCCTCTCGTATCTTGCACAAAGGAGTAACTGAGTATTTAAAGAACTATGAACTACCAAATGAACTACCGTACATCAAGTACTGTACAATACATCAGGGACTATTACGTTTCTGTTTGCGGTGAGGTGACATTAGATTAACTGTGGGATTTTATGCATAGTCAGTCCATTGGCTTGAATACATTTAGCAGAACCTCCAAACCCACAAATGGTAATGACTTCAAATGGCAAATGAATGGTTATGACTTGAAATGTCGAAGGACATTAGGCGTGAGTGTTTTTGTCACTTTGCTCACTTCCTCTCTCTCTCTTCTTTATGCAGGACGTGACATGAAGAAATGGTGTGAGGACAAGACCCCAAGCCTCTCCCTCCACTGATAGCTGAGTGGGATAGAGAGGGTGAGAAGGAAGATGCCCCCCTCCACCCCTTAGTCCTGAAGAGAGATGAATTCACCAGTTGAAAGCGAGTGAGAAAGAGAGTGACTCACGCTCTCCGCTCTGCTCATCCATCCCATCCCTCATTCCATCTGGTTTGTATTCCTTTGGATGTTTCTCCGCCTCCAGCCTCTGGGTAGAATCAGCGCCAAGGCCCAGATGGCGTCCGACCCAGCCCCACCGCGGAGAGGGTACACTGGGTTGGAGAACACCTGGGCTTGCCTCTTGGTTGGGGTATGGATGGTGGGCTATGGTTTGGAAGGGAAGGGCGGACTTGGCTGGTAAAGGGACTCGGATGGACCGCACTCCGGCGCTGACGCAACATCATCGATCTTCCATCGCGTTGGTTGGTAGTTGATACCCTCAGCACTGAGGGTGGGAGCCCAGTCGTGTTGAGGGGTGTTGCGGTGCATTGAGGCGTGGTCAGTGGACAGTCAGAGACGTCAGAGGGGACGCCACAGACTGGGGTGGAAGATGCCAGGACTGACTGACTGGCCAGACGTCCCCTAGATCAGTAACTGAGACTGGCATCACATAGAACTGGCGCGGGCATCAGTACCAGAGTGGTAAACTGGGATGAGAAACTATTTTCGACATGTCTAAATGTAATGGTTTTCAGGTCTAGAATTCAGCATGTGGGAACCTGATTGTTGCGGTATTGTAGTCTGTTTTTAACAGAGAAGAGCCATATGATGTCACAAACACGTGAAGCATGATATCAGGATGACCTACTTTTAATTACACACTTGTGTTGCTTTGAAGCTCAAAGGAAGTACATATCGTCGAAGGAAGTATGGTTTCTGTTTGTTTACATGCATATGCTTTGGAGAAAGGTGCAGTGGTCACATCCTATTGGAGACGATCCTTTCTGTAAGGGAGAGAAGAGAGAGAGAGGGAGGGAGAAAAGGAGGGACGGATGAGGGGCAGTCATTTGTTTAGTTTAGTTTATTCCTCAACGTGTCTAAATAACAGAGGCCTAGACAGAACCCTAGTGCCGTGGAGTTCTTTGTTCCCACCGACGACAACTTTGTGACACTTCCCATGCAGTGTATGTTTCGGGGGGGGGGGCTATATTCAAAGCCTGCTTTACTGCTGAGGAATAGTCATTGTGGGTGGGATCAAGACTTTGGAGCAGGGCTTAGAAAGGACTGGGGGCTGAGTAAGGGGGGTTAAGCTTAGTTTGATGGCATCTTTATTGTGGAGTTTGATTAGCATTTTTCCTATTATTATCTATCTGTGACATCATTGATTTGATATGTGTCTATATGTTTGCTTTTATGTGGTAACACTTTCCATGCCAATAAAGCCTTTTTGAATTTGAATTTGAGAGATGCAGCGAGAGAGAAAGAGAGAGGGAGAGAGAGACAGGGAAATGGAGAGAAGGGGGAGGATTTGCAGTTTTCTGAGTACTGTGTTCCTCTACTGACTGTGTCCAATCACATAACAGGAATTAGCAGCCCCAAATCATGTTTTCTCAGAGCCCAGTGGCTCTCAGCTGAGTGTCATTTTCAAAGCATGATGGAAGAAACGAAGAGAAGTTGAGAGCGAGGGGGAGAAAGGAAAGATGGGGAGAGGGAGATGATGTTAGGGACAAAGAGAGCTGGAGAGAGGTGGATGATGTTAGCGAGAGAGAAGGAGTGGGGAATGGGGGTTGGGATGTGGAGATGTTGGGGGGGGTAACGTTGACCTCTTTTCTCTCTGCATGGAGCTACTGCTAACTTTTGATTGGTCTCCCAGGGTATAATGAAAAGGAGCTCCATCCAAACTCTACCAGCTGAAACCCGGCTCACAGAAACACAGGAACCAAACCACAATGTTGATGTCAGGTTATCAGTCTATGTCAGGGTGTAAAAGTCTTCATCACAAACCAAGCCAATGACTAGCATGATTTATATTTTAAAAAATGGGTTAAAGATTTAATGCTGTATTCTCTTAGCTGTAGATACTCTGGCACTGTTGGAGTTAGCATCGAGTAACAAATTGGTTATTTGTGTGGAAAGCCAGCTGTGCATTCACTATCCTTTCTCAGAATTTTTCACCATCCATTTACTCTCTCTTCCTCTGAATTTCTCATCCTCAATTTGCTCTGTCTCTCTCGCTCTCTCTCTCTCTCTCTCAATTCAATTCAATTTAAGGGCTTTATTGGCATGGGAAACGTATGTTACAGTGGGGAAAAAAAGTATTTAGTCAGCCACCAATTGTGCAAGTTCTCCCACTTAAAAAGATGAGAGAGGCCTGTAATTTTCATCATAGGTACACGTCAACTATGACAGACAAAATGAGAAATACAAATCCAGAAAATCACATAGTAGGATTTTTAATGAATTTATTTGCAAATTATGGTGGAAAATAAGTATTTGGTCAATAACAAAAGTTTCTCAATACTTTGTTATATACCCTTTGTTGGCAATGACACAGGTCAAACGTTTTCTGTAAGTCTTCACAAGGTTTTCACACACTGTTGCTGGTATTTTGGCCCATTCCTTCATGCAGATCTCCTCTAGAGCAGTGATGTTTTGGGGCTGTCGCTGGGCAACACGGACTTTCAACTCCCTCCAAAGATTTTCTATGGGGTTGAGATCTGGAGACTGGCTAGGCCACTCCAGGACCTTGAAATGCTTCTTACGAAGCCACTCCTTCGTTGCCCGGGCGGTGTGTTTGGGAACATTGTCATGCTGAAAGACCCAGCCACGTTTCATCTTCAATGCCCTTGCTGATGGAAGGAGGTTTTCACTCAAAATCTCACGATACATGGCACCATTCATTCTTTCCTTTACACGGATCAGTCGTCCTGGTCCCTTTGCAGAAAAACAGCCCCAAAGCATGATGTTTCCACCCCCATGCTTCACAGTAGGTATGGTGCAACTCAGCATTCTTTGTCCTCCAAACACGACAAGTTGAGTTTTTACCAAAAAGTTCTATTTTGGTTTCATCTGACCATATGACATTCTCCCAATCCTCTTCTGGATCATCCAAATGCACTCTAGCAAACTTCAGACGGGCCTGGACATGTACTGGCTTAAGCAGGGGGACACGTCTGGCACTGCAGGATTTGAGTCCCTGGCGGCGTAGTGTGTTACTGATGGTAGGCTTTGTTACTTTGGTCCCAGCTCTCTGCAGGTCATTCACTAGGTCCCCCCGTGTGGTTCTGGGATTTTTGCTCACCGTTCTTGTGATCATTTTGACCCCATGGGGTGAGAACTTGCGTGGAGCCCCAGATCGAGGGAGATTATCAGTGGTCTTGTATGTCTTCCATTTCCTAATAATTGCTCCCACAGTTGATTTCTTCAAACCAAGCTGTTTACCTATTGCAGATTCAGTCTTCCCAGCCTGGTGCAGGTCTACAATTTTGTTTCTGGTGTCCTTTGACAGCTCTTTGGTCTTGGCCATAGTGGAGTTTGGAGTGTGACTGTTTGAGGCTGTGGACAGGTGTCTTTTATACTGATAACAAGTTCAAACAGGTGCCATTAATACAGGTAATGAGTGGAGGACAGAGGAGCCTCTTAAAGAAGAAGTTACAGGTCTTTGAGAGCCAGAAATCTTGCTTGTTTGTAGGTGACCAAATACTTATTTTCCACCATAATTTGCAAATAAATTCATTAAAAATCCTACAATGTGATTTTCTGGATTTTTTTCTCTCAATTTGTCTGTCATAGTTGACGTGTACCTATGATGAAAATTACAGGCCTCTCTCATCTTTTTAAGTGGGAGAACTTGCACAATTGGTGGCTGACTAAATACTTTTTTCCCCCACTGTAACATTGCCAAAGCAAGTGAAGTAGATAGTAAACAAAAGTGAAATAAACAATAAATATTAACAGTAAACATTACACTCAGAAGTTCCAAAAGAATAAAGTCATTTCAAATGTCATATTATGTATATATACAGTGTTGTAACAATGTGCAAATAGTTAAAGTACAAATGGGAAAATAAATAAACATAAATATGGGTTGTATTTACAATGGTGTTTGTTCTTCACTGGTTGCCCTTTTCTTGTGGCAACAGGTCACAAATCTTGCTGCTGTGATGGCACACTGTGGTTTTTCACCCAGTAGATAAGGGAGTTTATCAAAATTGGGTTTGTTTTAGAATTCCCTTGTGGATCTCTGTAATCTGATGGAAATATGTGTCTCTAATATGGTCATACATTTGGCAGGAGGTTAGGAGGTGCAGCTCAGTTTCCACCTCATTTTGTGGGCAGTGTGCACATAGCCTGTCTTCTCTTGAGAGCCAGGTCTGCCTACAGCGGCCTTTCGCAATAGCAAGGCTATGCTCACTGAGTCTGTACATAGTCAAAGCTTTCCTTAAGTTTGGGTCAGTCACAGTGGTCAGGTATTCTGCCACTGTGTACACTCTGTTTAGCGCCAAATAGCATTCTAGTTTGCTCTGATTTTTTGTTAATTCTTTCCAATGTGTAAAGTAATTCTCTTTTTTTTTCTCATGATTTGGTTGGGTCTAATTGTGTTGTGTTTGTTGTCCTGGGGCTCTGTGGGGTCTGTTTGTGTTCGTGAACAGAGCCCCCCCCCCCCTCTCTCTCTCTCTCTCTCTCACTCTCCATCTATCTCTCTCTATTTCTCTCTCTGACTCCCATCTCTCTCTCCCCCCTAGTCCCTTTCTCCCATTCCCCTCCCTCCCTACATCCCTCTCTCTCCACTGTATATAAGTGGGCCAGGAGCATTGAGAGAAGTTCTGAGGTTCTGTTCATAGACGTAGTCCAGAGCTCCTCTCTCCTCCTTTCTCCTCCCGTCCCGACAGACAACTGGACCTAATCAGTACCATGAGCCCACTCACCCACTCCCTCAGTGGTGCAGCAGGACCATGCTAATGGATACACAGCATGTCTGTCCTCCATAGACCGTCTGGGAATGTCTTATAGAGGGCTCCGGCTCGTTAGTTATATTAGATTCAGAGGTTAGGTAGACGTTTGCTATTGCTATTACTGTACTGCTTGTGGGAAATCGGTTCTACTGTAGCCTGCTGTTTGCCTGTCGTCTCTGAGAACAAATTGAGATTCAGGAGCTGTCACGTTCTCTTTCCGTCAGTCTCTTTCTCTCACTCCATGTATCTGGATTTCTTACCTTACATCTCCCTGCATTATGCATGGGTTTGAACTGTGACCTTTTGAGGTTTCCAGCACACTTCATCACAATCCCTTCTTCCTCTGTTTTCCATTGCCTCTTGCCTCTGGCTCATGGTGGTTACAACCACTCCACTAGCACTGAGGAGCTCAGCACTGTTAATGTCAAGATCAAATAGCAAAACAGTACAGAGTTGTTGAATATGTGGTTATTCATTTCTGAATTACATAATTCATGTGTCTCCCGGGGGCTGATGGAGAGATAAACACTAAGTATTCACTTCAGTCTGAAATGCTTGAGATACAGTAGCTGTTGAATGAGTAACACATATAGAAGACATGATGAGATGATGTGGGAGCATGTGTGTGTGTGTGTGTGTATGTGTTTACATAAGGGAACCTATAGGAGATTAGGGTGTGTGGAATGATAAGGCTGAGAGTAAGTAAATGATTATTTTCAGAAAACATTAGGAGGCGGGAGGAAGGCTAGAGGGCAGTCTGACAGCCATGGGAATCTGGAGATCCATTCACACTCATTATTAACATCAATATGGAGAGAGGCCGAGGGGGCGGTGGTGTGAGAGCAGGAGAGAGGGAAGAGAGAGATAGAGGGAGGAGAGACAGATGAATACAGAGGTGTAGAACTACCAAGAAGGATAGAAAGGAAATGAAAGAGAGGGGATAGAAGGAGAGAATATATAACATCATCCGCTATTTCATTTATGAATGTCATTATATCAAACAAAAAGCTGTGTGGTAATGACAGTCTACCAGTGGAAGTAATGTCCCTATCTGTTTAAGCATTATTTTGGGAAACATTCTCTCGGAATGTTCAGATTTAACCCATGACTAATTGACTTATTAATACCAGCAACACACAGATAAATACTGCAGAAGAAATGCATACTGACCACATAACACTCTAACTTTAGTCTGTGTTCGTTTCCAAATCGGTTGATTAATGTAACCGCCGTGTCCTCAACAATTCTGTTTTCTGTCAATTATGACCAAATTATTGCGATTTCTGGAAATCGTACTCATAGCATTGTACCAAGGACCTGACATGAGAGAATACCCCGAGAAATTTCCAAATAAAATCGAGCCATGCACATGTATTCTAATTACAGTGTCACACAAACAACGTTGTCATTGTGGAAAATGCAATGAGCTCAATTGCGAATTTCTTCACATCAAGTCGCTGTTTGTGTCAAGTGGTTTTGGGGTTGTTGCACACTGTAGACTTAGGATGACATAACATACAGTACACTGAGATCACACACAGACACACACACGCAGACACACACACACACACTCATTCACCTCAGACTGGTGGTCAGGCCTCATTTAGCAGGGTGTGTAACTGTCTCTTGGTAAATAATGGCTCAGGGAAGAGCCCAGAGCCCAGTCAGTCCAGCACGCTGGCCAGATATCCTGCCTCCCGGCCCCCATCCATTACCTCCACAGGGGACCACCTCAGTAGACCCATCCCCAGACCAGTGCACAAGAGTGAGCCACAGTGACACCACAGCCCTGCTTAAGATGCACCGGCACGTCCAGAGCTACCGCCACACTTTCTCATTCTGTCCTGTGCCACCGGCAGGGGGAAATTATGACAAATGCCTTCTTTAATTCTTCTGTTTTTTTTCTTCAGTTTGTTCTTCATTTAGGGAAGAAGAAAAATAAAACTAGAACTTTCCATTTTACAATGACTCAACGCAGTTTAGTGGCTTGACCTTTTACGGTTGACATAGCTGGTGAAGGCTGAAGATACAGGGTTTTAAGCTCTGTCTCCCTTGGTTACGCAAGCTAGTCCCTTGATATGTGTTGACAATGTTCAATGGTGAGGGACTGAGGATCAAGTGTCAGATAAATCCTGCTGAACAGCCTGGTCTCAGAGCTATACGAAACATACTTTACGTATTTCTGAGCACCTCCAATACATATGATACCTACTAATGGTCTAGTTACTTTAGACAGAGATTGAAATAGGGAGGTTGGTCGGGGAGGATGCGTGTGAGCAATCCGCGACTGTATAGCAATTCAAAGGTTGCGGGTTCGAGTCGCGTCGGGGACAACTTTAGCATTTTAGCTAACCCTTCCCTTAACTCTTATTCTAAACTTTACCCAATTCACCTAACCTGCTATGTAAATTCTTCCCGTAATTCTCCTTTGTTGTTAAGGCGTATTAAGCAACCTGGTCTCAGAGAAAGACGTATAATACTATACATCAGGGTTCCCCAACCTGCGGTCAATGTTCCAATGTATTCCCACGCTGTCACGATCATTGAGAGACGGGTCGGACCAAGGTGCAGCGTGAAAAGCGTACATGTTTATTACCTCAATAAACATACACCAAAACAAGAAACAACGTAACGTGAAGTCCAAAGGGCTATACACATACAAGCCTAACAGGAACAAGATCCCACAACTTAGGTAGGCAACCAGGCTACCTAAGTATGATCCCCAATCAGAGACAACGAGCGCCAGCTGTCTCTCATTGGGAAGCACACCCGGCCAAACATGGAAATACAACCTAGATCTACCACATAGAAATACACTAACATAGATCTCAACAGAAAACTCACACCCTGATCCAACCAACGAGAGTTCTCTCGATCAGGGCGTGACAGTACCCCCCCCCCCCCCAAAGGTGCGTACTCCGGCCGCACCAACCTGACTCATTAGGGGAGGGTCCGGGTGGGCCTTCGTCCTTGGAGGCGGATCCGGCTCCGGGCGTGACGACCTCTCCCTCTCTGCCTCCCCGTTGCGCACCTGGTCTGGTCTGGACCTCGGCGCGTTGCTTCCCCTCTCCTTCCTCCCACGATGCACCAAGCTCTGTCTGGACCCTGGTGTGGGAGACCCCGTACCTGGAGAGGGGCTGACGTCTGGGCCTGGATCGGCAATCCTCCCACGATGCACCAAGCCCTGTCTGGACCCTGGTGTGGGAGGCCTCGACCCTGGAGAGGGGCTGACGTCTGGGCCTGGAGTAGAGCCGCTGTCCGGAGCTGAACTGGACCCCGGTGGAGCGGACTGCTCTGGCTCCGGAGTGGAGCCGCTGACTGGAGCTGGACTGGGCACCGGTGGAGCGGACTGCTCTGGCTCCGGAGTGGATCCGCTGACCGGAGCTGGACTAGGCACCGGTGGAGCGGACTGCTCTGACTCCGGAATGGATCCGCTGACCGGAGCTGGACTAGGCACCGGTGGAGCGGACTGCTCTGGCTCCGGAGTGGATCCGCTGACCGGAGCTGGACTAGGCACCGGTGGAGCGGACTACTCTGGCTCCGGAGTGGATCCGCTGACCAGAGCTGGACTGGGCACCGGTGGAGCGGACTGCTCTGACTCCGGAGTGGAGCCGCTGACCGGAGCTGGACTGGGCACCGGTGGAGCTGACTGCTCTGACTCCGGAGTGGAGCCGCTGACCGGAGCTGGACTTGGCATCGATGGAGCGGACTGCTCCGGAGTGGAGCCGCTGACCGGAGCTGGACTAGGCACCGGTGGAGCGGACTACTCTGACTCCGGAGTGCAGCAGCTGACCGGTGCTGGACCAGGAACTGGTGGAACGGGCACAGGCCGTGCCGGACTGGGAACACGCACCACTGGTTTGGTGCGAGGAGCAGGGACGGGCCGTGCCGGACTGGATACACGCACTACAGGTTTGGTGCGGGGAGCAGGTATGGGGCGTACTGGACTGGATACACGCACCACTGGTTTGGTGCGGGGAGCAGGTATGGGGCATACCGGGCTGGCGACACACACCACTGGTTTGGTGCGGGGAACAGGTACGGGGCTTACCGGGCTGGCGACACGCACCACTGGTTTGGTGCGGGGAGCTGGCACAACCCGTCCTGGCTGGATGCCCACTTTCGCACGGCACGTGCGGGGCGCTGGCACAGGACGCACTGGGCTGTGAACGCGCACTGGCGACACAGTGTGTAGGACTGGCACAGGATATACTGGACCGTGGAGGCGCACTGGAGACCAGGAGCGTTGAGCCGGTACAACCCGTCCTGGCTGGATGCCCACTTTCGCACGACACGTGCAGGGCGCTGGCAAAGGACGCACTGGGCTGTGAATGCGCACTGGCGACACAGTGCGTATCTCCGCATACCTAGGTTCCTCAATGAACACACGCTCCTTTTGTTGCCTGACCAGCTCCTCTCTCTGTGCATCCACCACTTCCTTCTCCCTACGGGCCTCCTGCAGCGCCTCCCTCTGAAAGGATAACTCCTGCTCCCTCTGAGCTAACAGCCCCCGTAACGTGGTGGCCTCCTCTCTCAGACTGCTCCAGTCCTTCTCTCTCTCTCGCCAATCCTCCTCTAGTGAGGACTCCTCCGGGAGCCCCCAAGAGTTAGGGAACAGAACCTCATCGTCGTCGTCATCCTCCGACTCCTCCGTGTAAAACTGTTCCCATTCCTGTTCCCATGGTCGTAGGGACTCCAACTGGAACCCCACCGGGTGCAGTGGTCGGGGCTCTTCTCTCTCGATCCCCGACCACCCCTCTAGCCCCCCAAACATTTTTTTATTGGGGTTGCCTCTCGGGCTTCCTCAGCGGTTGGTCCCGTTGGCGTTGTTGTTGATCCTCTCTTGCCAGGGCCTGTACCTTCGCCCAGGGTCCTTTCCCAGCGAGTATCTCCTCCCATGACCACCATTTGCCCACCTGTGACAAAGCTATTCGCTCCTCCTCGGCACACTGCTTGGTCCTTTTGTGGTGGGATCTTCTGTCACGATCGTTGAGAGACGGGTCAGACCAAGGTGCAGTGTGAAAAGCGTACATGTTTATTACCTCAATAAACATACACCAAAACAAGAAACAAAGTAACGTGAAGTCCAAAGGGCTATACACATACAAGCCTAACAGGAACAAGATCCCACAACTAAGGTAGTCAACCAGGCTACCTAAGTATGATCCCCAATCAGAGACAACGAGCGACAGCTGTCTCTGATTGGGAATCACACCCAGCCAAACATAGAAATACAACCTAGATCTACCACATAGAAATACACTAACATAGATCTCAACAGAAAACTCACACCCTGACCCAACCAATGAGGGTTCTCTCGATCAGGGCGTGACACACGCATAATAGAGAGATATATGTGATTGTATACAAATGTAAGCAAGGTTTGAAATGTTCTAGTCAAATATTATATCTGTTTGGAATTCTTGCAGTCAATTTGCGGTCTGCAAATTATTTGTAATTATATTCCGGCTCCCTGACTCTCAATAAAAACCATCCTGCGGCTGAATCTAGTTGATGATCCCAATTCGTATGCAATTGTGCGACCAGGTAAGATGTATGATACTATACTGAACAAAAATATAAATGCAACATGTAATGTGTTGGTTGCATGTGCTGAAATAAAAGATCCCAGAAATGTTCCAGATGCACAAAAAGCATATTCTATTATTTTATTGATGGCGTCGTGTGGATGAGCGGTTTGCTGAAGTCAACGTTGTGAACAGAGTGCCCCATGGTGTCGGTGGGGTTATGGTATGGGCAGGCATAAGCTACGGACAACGAACACAATTGCATTTTATCAATGGCAATTTGAATGCACAAAGATACCGTGACAAGATCCTGAGGCCCAAAGTCGTGCCATTCATCTGCCCCCAACACCTCATCTTTCAGCATGATAATGCATGGCCCCATGTCGCAAGGATCTGTACACAATTCCTGGAAGCTGAAAATGTCCCAGTTCCTCCATGGCCTGCATACTCACCAGACATCTCACCCATTGAGCGTGTTTGGGATGCTCTGGATCAACATATACGACAGCCTGTTCCAGTTCCAGCCAATATCCAGCAACTTCGCACAGCTATTGAAGAGCAGTGGGAAAACATTCCACAAGCCACAACCAACTCTATGAGAAGGAGATGTGTCGCGCTGTATGAGGCAAATGATGGTCACACCAGATACTGACTGGTTTTCTGATCCACGCCCCTACCTTTTTTTTAAGGTATCTGTGACCAACAGATGTATATCTGTATTCCCAGTCATGTGAAATACATAAATTAGGGCCTAATGAATTTCCTTATTTCCTGTAAGTCAAATCGTTGAAATTGTTGTATGTTGCGTTTATATTTTTGTTCAGTATATATGTCCTATAGTTCGTATGATATTGTACGACCGCTATTCCATTCATAATGTTACATAACGTAATATATCATACTAAATGGAGTGTCACTGATTTACATACAGAATAATATGAACTGCCCTGAGAAAAAGTTGTGCTGAAGTAGCCTACTACTACGGTGGGTATTATCGTAGTAAAGGAATAATCATAATAATAATAATTTATATTATAGCCATCTCTTATATTTAAAAGTCAGTGAGCAACAGGCTAGGTAATCATAGGTAAAACTGTCTGTTTGCCCAACATGATACTGGTGTCCGTATCAGTGTCCACACCACACAGTCACACATTTGACTCCACTCCACTTTACTGTCACTGGGAAAGAGAGAGCGGGAGAGCGAGATAGAGAGAGGTAGTTGTTATTATCCCACAGCTCTCCCACCTTATCAGTGGCAAGGAAACAGAGGTCACATTTGCCTGCGGGGTCATGGGTAGGGATAATCTCTGTGTGCGATTGGTTAGGCGTTGTTATCATCTCTGGCCCAGGCTTATCACTATTTACTAGGTTCATTATCCAGGGTGACTTCCTTTTGGAAACAGAAAGACAAATAGTCGGAGGGCAACCGCGATTAAACCGTGTGTGGCACTTATCTTCATTTGTTTGCACCTGCTTGCATCGTTGGGATTTTTTCATGGTGACGTGATGTGCTAATACAGATAGAAAATTATCTTTGGAAGTTTCAAACTTAACACTTGATAGGTTTAATACTGATATGTTTATCATGTGTTTATGACTTGTTTGCTCTTTCAAATGCATCCACATCTGAAAGCTGACCAGGCAAAACGAAAAAAGAATGGCTTGCTTTGTGAGCTTTCCTTTCTAGAACATTGGTTTGAAATGCATCCTGGAATGTTGATGCGTTGCCCGATTGTTATCGGCAGGACCCCAAATCTCCCTGGACCGTCTCTCCGGCCTGTAACTCGAGCTCCGAGCTGCTTATTAAAAATGAGAGATAAAGAGAAAAGTTCAATCATAACAATATTAAAAACAAGAGTATCTTAGATCCTCTCCTTTCAAGCAGACAACCAGTTCCCTGTTGTGTCCTTCTTCTCCCTCCTGGTCCCAATGGAATCAGGATTTTATTATCTTTACATAGGCAGATGAAATGAATAGCCCTGCTGTGTCTTAAACCAGTCAGGTAATTATAAAAATATACCAGTAATAGAGACAACAATGCAGAACTGGAATTACAGTGGGGCAAAAAAGTATTTAGTCAGCCACCAATTGTGCAAGTTCTCCCACTTAAAAAGATGAGAGAGGCCTGTAAATTTAATCATAGGTACACGTCAACTATGACAGACAAAATTAGAAAAAAAAATCCAGAAAATCACATTGTAGGATTTTTTATGAATTTATTTGCAAATTATGGTGGAAAATAAGTATTTGGTCAATAACAAAAGTTTCTCAATACTTTGTTATATACCCTTTGTTGGCAATGACACAGGTCAAATGTTTTCTGTATGTCTTCACAAGGTTTTCATACACTGTTGCTGGTATTTTGGCCCATTCCTCCATGCAGATCTCCTCTAGAGCAGTGATGTTTTGGGGCTGTCGCTGGGCAACACAGACTTTCAACTCCCTCCAAAGATTTTCTATGGGGGTTGAGATCTGGAGACTGGCTAGGCCACTCCAGGACCTTGAAATGCTTCTTACGAAGCCACTCCTTCGTTACCGGGCGGTTTGTTTGGGATCATTGTCATGCTGAAAGACCCAGCCACGTTTCATCTTCAATGCCCTTGCTGATGGAAGGAGGTTTTCACTCAAAATCTCACGATACATGGCCCCATTCATTCTTTCCTTTACACGAATCAGTCGTCCTGGTCCCTTTGCAGAAAAACAGCCCCAAAGCATGATGTTTCCACCCCCACGCTTCACAGTAGGTATGGTGTTCTTTGGATGCAACTCAGCATTCTTTGTCCTCCAAACACGACGAGTTGAGTTTTTACCAAAAAGTTCTATTTTGGTTTCATATGACATTCTCCCAATCCTCTTCTGGATCATCCAAATGCACTCTAGCAAACTTCAGACGGGCCTGGACATGTACTGGCTTAAGCAGGGGGGACACGTCTGGCACTGCATGATTTGAGTCCCTGGCGGCGTAGTGTGTTACTGATGGTAGGCTTTGTTACTTTGGTCCCAGCTCTCTGCAGGTCATTCACTAGGTCCCCCCGTGTGGTTCTGGGATTTTTGCTCACCGTTCTTGTGATCATTTTGACTCACGGGGTGAGATCTTCCGTGGAGCCCCAGATCGAGGGAGATTATCAGTGGTCTTGTATGTCTTCCATTTCCTAATATTTGCTCCCACAGTTGATTTCTTCAAACCAAGCTGCTTACCTATTGCAGATTCAGTCTTCCCAGCCTGGTGCAGGTCTACAATTTTGTTTCTGGTGTCCTTTGACAGCTCTTTGGTCTTGGCCATAGTGGAGTTTGGAGTGTGACTGTTTGAGGTTGTGGACAGGTGTCTTTTATACTGATAACAAGTTCAAACAGGTGCCATTAATACAGGTAACAAGTGGAGGACAGAAGAGCCTCTTAAAGAAGAAGTTACAGGTCTATGAGAGCCAGAAATCTTGCTTGTTTGTAGGTGACCAAATACTTATTTTCCACCATAATTTGCAAATAAATTCATTAAAAATCCTACAATGTGATTTTCTGGAATTTGTTTTCTCAATTTGTCTGTCATAGTTGACGTGTACCTATGATGAAAATTACAGGCCTCTCTCATCTTTTTAAGTGGGAGAACTTGCACAATTGGTGGCTGACTAAATACTTTTTTTCCCCACTGTATGTACAACGCTAATTCTCTTTTTAGTTTTCTATATCCCTCCCTCTATTTTTTTACCAATAAAAAAAGTATGTTTAGGGCCTACTGCAAAGATTCCTTATGGTTTATAAAACAGAATGTGGGCTTTTTGGACCAGTTCCACTAATGTCATGAATGGATGCATGTGGGAGTGGGTCCAAGTTGACAATGGGCTTACACCTTTCCTTTCACATAATGTTAATCGTGTTGACAATCTGACCACACACAAATACGAATGAGTGAGGAAAGATTGTTTGTATTTTACACCCCTTCAATTCTTCTGGGGAATTTTCCAAAAAGTGCAACACAAAAGCTTTTTCCAAGTAATTACAAGGAAGCAACCAGTAAATGTCTATTTTTGGCCTCCTGAACAGCAAAGACAGCTATTTATCTTAGCTCTTGTAAACAAAGATGTGTCAGGTAAATGATTCAGCATGGATAGGGGTCAGAGGTTTATTCTGGGGGTCAGGGGTCACCGGGACCCCCTGTGTGTGGGCCAGGCGGAGCGCTAATGTAACAGGTGACCCAAGGAGGATGACCTTTCACCAAAGGGAGCCTCAGGGGTCGTCCAGCTGTGGGGAAGAGTGATGGGGCTGTCCTCAAGGCTTGGGTGCACTCCTCAAACCCTATTTCCCATCGTCTATTTTTCATCAAGCCATATGGGAGGACTCTGAGGGCCATGTGTAAAGGTCCAGGACATTTTTACATGTATATTTTAGCCATTTAGTAGACGTTCTTATCCAGAGCGACTTACAGTTAGTGCATTCATCTTAAGATACCTAGGTGGAACAACCACAAATCACAGGCATAGAAGAGGGGGGGGGTCAAGTGCAAGTGCTGGTTAAGTGTTATTTTATTTATAATGTACACTAACAGTCAAAAGTTTGGACACACCTACTCATTCAAGAGTTTTTCTTTATTTTTACTATTTTCTACATTGTAGAATAATAGTGAAGTCATCAGAACTATGAAATAACACATATGGAATCATGTAGTAACCAAAACAGTGTTAAACAAATCAAAATATATTTAATATTTGAGATTCTTCAAATAGCCACCCATTTACCTTGATGACAGCTTTGCACACTATTGGCATTCTCTCAACCAGCTTCACCTGGAAGGGTTTTCCAACAGTCTTGAAGGAGTTCCCACATATGCTGAGCACTTGTTGGCTGCTTGTCCTTCACTCTGCGGTCCGACTGTCAAGAGTTGCTGTAGGTAGGTGTGGTGTGGAATCAGGCGCAGGACGCAGAAGTTAAGTCCAAACAAAGTCTTTAGTAGATCAACACAAAATAATCCAAGAACAGCCCGGAGGCGAGAAAAGCGAGCACAGGCGTAACCAAACGGGCGCACTAAACATGTGCGTAAATCTCTCCTAAAACAACAAGGAGGCAAACTACTAAATAGCGCACCAAAATAGGTAGCGCAGCAACACGGCAAGAAAACAATTACACACAACACCTAACTAACAACAAGGAACTAAATAGGGTGCTTAATGAGACATAACACAAAACAGGTGTGACAAACAGACAAAACCAATCAAACAAGAAACATAGAACGGTGGCAGCTAGTACTCCGGAGACGACGACCGCCGAAACCTGCCCGAACAAGGAGGAGGGGCCGCCTCGGCCGAAAACCGTGACACCGACCCCCCCTTGACGTGCGGCTCCAGCCGTGCGCGCCCCCGGCCTCGGGGGACGACCAGGAGGACGCGGAGCAGGGCGCGTAGGATGACCACGATGGAATTCGGTCAGCAGGGACGGATCCAGAATGTCCCTCCTCGGCACCCAGCACCGCTCCTCCGGACCGCACCCCTCCCACTCCACGAGATATTGGAGACCCCCATCCGGCGTCTCGAATCCAGGATGGTCCGAACAGTGTACGCCGGAGCCCCCTCGATGTCCAACGGGGGCGGAGGAGTCTCCTCAATCTCAAAGTCCTGGAGTGGACCAGCTACCACCGGCCTGAGGAGAGACACATGGAACGAGGGGTTAATATTCTTGTAATCAATGGGCAGTTGTAACCTGTAACACACCTCGTTCAATCTCCTCAGGACTTTAAAAGGCCCCACAAACCGCCGACCCAGCTTCCGGCAGGGCAGGCGGAGGGGCAGGTTTCTGGTTGAGAGCCAGACTCGATCTCCAGGTGCGTACACTGGCCCCTCACTGCGGTGTAGGTCGGCGCTCGTCTTCTGTCGACGGATGGCTCACTGCAGATGGACGTGTGCAGCGTTCCACCCACTCATCCACAGCAGGGGCCTCGATCTGGCTCTCATGCCAAGGTGCCAGAACCGGCTGGTACCCTAACACACACTGGAAAGGGGTTAGTCTAGTGGAGGAGTGGCGGAGAGAGTTCTGTGCCATCTCGGCCCAGGGCACATATCTCGCCCACTCCTCCGGCCGGCCCTGACAATATGACCTCAGAAACCTACCCACATCCTGGTTGACTCGTTCGACCTGCCCATTACTCTCCGGGTGGTAACCCGAGGTAAGGCTCACCGAGACCCCCCAACCGTTCCATAAAGGCTCTCCAGACTCTGGAGGTAAACTGGGGGCCTCGATCGGACACTATATCCTCGGGTACCCGTAATGCCGGAAGACGTGAGTAAATAGAGCCTCAGCGGTCTGTAGGGCAGTAGGAAGACCCGGCATGGGAAGGAGACGACAGGCCTTCGAGAACCGATCCACAACGACCAGGATGGTGGTATTCCCTTGTGAGGAGGGAAGGTCGGTAACAAAATCCACCGAGAGGTGAGACCAGGGTCGCTGTGGAACGGGCAGGGGTTGTAATTTACCCCTGGGCAAGTGTCTGGGCGCCTTACACTGGGCACACACTGAGCAGGAGGAGACATAAACCCTCACATCCCTGGCTAACGTTGGCCACCAGTACTTCGTACTAAGGCAGTGCACTGTCCGGCCAATACCTGGATGTCCAGAGGAGGGTGACGTGTGAGCCCAATAAATCAGCCGATCCCCGGACCTCGAGCGGGACGTACGTCCGACCCACCGGACACTGTGGAGGGCTAGGGTCGGTGCGTAATGCCCGCTCGATCTCGCATCGACTTCCCACACCACCGGTGCCACCAGACAAGACTCCGGTAGTATGGGAATGGGCTCCACGCACCTCTCCTCCGTGTCATACCGCCGGGACAGGGCATCTGCCTTCCCGTTCTGGGACCCAGGGATGTAAGTGATCTTGAACACAAACCGGGCGAGAAACATAGTCCATCGAGCCTGGCGAGGATTCAGTCTCCTAGCTGCCCGAATGTATTCCAGGTTACGGTGGTCGGTCAGAATGAGGAAAGGGTGTTGAGCCCCCTCAAGCCAATGCCTCCACACCTTTAGGGCCTGTACTACGGCTAACAGCTCCCTGTCCCCTACGTCATAATTCCGCTCCGCCGGACTGAGCTTCTTAGAATAAAAAGCACAGGGGCGGAGCTTAGGTGGTGTGCCGGACCGTTGTGAAAGAACTGCCCCGATACCGGCCTCAGACGCGTCCACCTCTACTTGGAAGGGTAAAGCGGGATCCGGGTGCGCCAGCACCGGAGCCGAGGTAAACAGGTCCTTCAGTCTCCCAAAGGCCCTGTCCGCCTCAGCCGACCACTGCAAGCGCACCGGACCCCCCTTCAGAAGAGACGTTATGGGAGCTGCCACCTGTCCAAAACCCCCGGATAAACCTCCGGTAGTAATTCGCAAAACCCAAGAACCGCTGCACCTCTTTAACTGTAGTTGGGGTTTGCCAATTACGCACAGCAGACACTCGGTCCACCTCCATTCTCACCCCTGACGCAGACAACTGGTAACCCAAAAAGGAAACTGACTCCTGAAAGAACAGACATTTCTCGGCTTTGACATACAGGTCATGCTCCAACAGTCTCCTCAATACCCTGCGCACCAGGGCTACATGCTCGGCCCGAGTAGAACTGTACACAAGAATATCATCTATGTACACCACTACTCCCTGCGCCTGCATGTCCCGGAAAATCTCATCTACAAACGATTGGAAGACTGATGGAGCATTCATTAACCCATATGGCATGACGAGATACTCGTAATGGCCGGAGGTAGTACTAAATGCTGTCTTCCACTCATCGCCCTCCCTAATGCGCACCAAGTTATATGCGCTCCTGAGGTCCAATTTTGTGAAGAACCGTGCCCCGTGTAATGACTCCGTCATGGTCGCAATCAGCGGGAGTGGATAACTATATTTCACAGTCACCTGATTGAGACCGCGGTAATCAATACACGGACGCAAACCTCCATCCTTTTTCTTCACAAAAAAGAAGCTCGAGGACGCGGGAGAAGAGGAAGGTCGTATGTATCCCTGTCTCAGAGACTCGGCAATGTAAGTCTCCATTGCCCTTTTCTCCCTCCTGTGACAAAGGATACACATGGCTCCGCGGGAGCGCAGCTCCCTATCTGGAGGTCTATCGCACAATCCCCCTGTCTATGAGGCGGCAACCGTGCCGCTCTGGTCTTACTAAACACGAGTGCCAAATCCTCATACTCAGGCGGAATGTGCAGTGCTGGCATCTGGTTCGGGCTCTCCACCGAGGTCGCCCCTACGGAAACACCCAGACATAGCCCCTCACACTGAGCAGACCACCCTTTAAGAGCCTTCTCTCGCCACGAAATCGTAGGATCATGGGTAATCAACCAGGGAAGCCCCAGTACCACCGGATACGCAGGAGAGTCGATCAGATAGAGTTGAATCGTCTCCTCATGAACACCCTGCGTCATCATCCTAAGTGGCGCTGTGACCTCCCCAATCAACCCAGATCCTAACGGACGACTATCTAAGGCATGTACAGGGAAGGGCTTATCGACTGGAAGGAGGGGAATCCCTAACTTAACACAGAATTTACGATCTACAAAATTCCCAGCTGCGCCTGAATCGACTAGCGCCTTATGCTGGGAACGAGGTGCAACCTGTGGGAAACAAACAGGTAATGTAATGTGTACGACAGAAAGCTCTGGGTAAGTAGGGCGCCTACTCACCTGGGAGGACTCCCCAATGTGTGACCTGCCATCTCCCTCACCAGGGGACCCTCCCCAGCACCTAGCCGCGGTGTGCCCTCCGCGGCCACAGTTGGTGCAGGAGACTGCCCCCCTCGGGCTCCTACCTCTCCTCCCTCTAGCGCCAGCACCTCCAAGCTCCATCGGGCTCGGCTCGGAGGCGCTGGAGGGTGGAATGGGAGGCCCCCACCTGGGACGTCCCGCGGAGTCGCGAGCAGGGTGTCCAGCCGAATGGCCATGTCCACCAACTGGTCAAATGTTAGTGTAGTATCCCTGCACGCTAACTCTCTGCGGACGTCCTCCCGAAGGCTACATCTAAAGTGGTCTATGAGGGCCCTCTCATTCCACCCTGCATCTGCCGCCATAGTCCGGAACTCCAGCGCAAACTCTTGAGTGCTCCTCATCCCCTGTCGGAGGTGGAATAGACGCTCCCCGCCGCCTTCCCTCTGGTGGATGGTCGAAGACAGCACGGAAGCGGCGGGAGAACTCCGCATAGGTGACTGTGGCGGCGTCTATTCCCCTCCATTCGGCGTTGGCCCACTCCAACGCCTTGCCGGTGAGACAGGAGATGAGGGCGGAAACGCCTCGTATCCCGAGGGCGCCGGGTGTATGGTGGCAAGGTAGAGCTCCACTTGTAATAGGAACCCCTGACACCCGGCAGCGGTGCCGTCGTACGCCCTTGGGAGCGAGAGCCGAATCCCACTGGGTTCCGGTAGTTGGACGGGCGGGCTGTCCGATGGTGATGGTGCGATAGGTGGGGGGTGTGGGTACCCCGCTTGTCTCCCCATCGATGGAGGGTGTTCATGACGCGGTCCAAGGCGTGCCCGATCTGGTTGATTCGATCCTCTTGACCACGAAAACGCTCCTCCATGACGTCGGTGGGTGCTCCTGCTGATTCCATATGTGGTGTGTAATTCTGTCAAGAGTTGCTGTAGGTAGGTGTGGTGTGGAATCAGGCGCAGGACGCAGAAGTTAAGTCCAAACAAAGTCTTTAGTAGATCAACACAAAATAATCCAAGAACAGCCCGGAGGCGAGAAAAGCGAGCACAGGCGTAACCAAACGGGCGCACTAAACATGTGCGTAAATCTCTCCTAAAACAACAAGGAGGCAAACTACTAAATAGCGCACCAAAATAGGTAGCGCAGCAACACGGCAAGAAAACAATTACACACAACACCTAACTAACAACAAGGAACTAAATAGGGTGCTTAATGAGACATAACACAAAACAGGTGTGACAAACAGACAAAACCAATCAAACAAGAAACATAGAACGGTGGCAGCTAGTACTCCGGAGACGACGACCGCCGAAACCTGCCCGAACAAGGAGGAGGGGCCGCCTCGGCCGAAACCGTGACACCGACTCATCCCAAACCATCTCAATTGGGTTGAGGTCGGGGGATTGTGGATCATCTGATGCAGCACTCCATCACTCTCCTTCTTGCTAAAATAGCCCTTACACAGCCTGGAGGTGTGTTGGGTCATTTTCCTGTTGAAAAACAATTGATAGTCCCACTAAGCCCAAACCAGATGGGATGGCGTATCGCTGTAGAATGCTGTGGTAGCCATGCTGGTTAAGTGTGCCTTGACAAGGACAGTGTCACCAGCAAAGCACCCCCACACCATAATACCTCCTCCTCCGTGCTTTACGGTGGGAAAAACACATGCAGAGATCATCCGTTCACCCACACCGCGTCTCACAAAGACACTGCGGTTTGAACCAAAAATCTCAAATGCGGCCTCCAGAACAAAGGACAAATTTCCACCGGTCTAATGTCTATTGCTCATGTTTCTTGGCCCAAGCAGGTCTCTTCTTCTTATTGGTGTCCTTTAGTAGTGGTTTCTTTGCAGCAATTCGACCATGAAGGCCTGATTCACACAGTAACCTCTGAACAGTTGATGTTAAGATGTGTCTGTTACTTGAACTCTGTGAAGCATTTATTTGGGCTGCAATTTCTGAGGCTGGTAACTCTAATGAACATATCCTCTGCAGCAGAGGTAACTCTGGGTCTTCCATTCCTGTTGAGGTCCTCATGAGAGCCAGTTTCATCATAGCGCTTGATGATTTTTGCGACTGCACTTGAAGAAACCTTCAAAGGTTTGAAATGTTCCATATTGACTGACCTTCATGTCTTAAAGTAATGATGGACTGTCGTTTCTCTTTGCTTATTTGAGCTGTTCTTGCCATAATATGGACTTGGTATTTTACCAAATAGGGCTTTCTTCTGTATACCCCCCCTACCTTGTCACAACACAACTGATTGGCTCAAACGCAGTAAGAAGGAAATAAATTCCACAAATGAACTTTTAAGAAGGCACACCTGTTAATTGAATTGCATTACAGGTGACTACCTCATGAAGCTGGTTGAGAGAATGCCAAGAGTGTGCAAAGCTGTCATCAAGGCAAAGGGTGGCTATTTGAAGAATCTCAAATATAAAATATATTTTGATTTGTTTAACACTTTTCTGGCTACTGCATGATTCCATATGTGCTATTTCATAGTTTTAATGTCTTCTCTCTTATTCTACAATGTAGAAAATAGTAAAAATAAATTCCTTGAATGAGTAGGTGTGTCCAAACTTTTGACTGGTACTGTAAATCCAGGTCTCTCTTGAAAATAATATTGTATCTCAACGAGACTAACCTGCTTAAATAAAGGTTAAATAAAAATACATACTAAATTCTAGCTTCATATAGTGTCAGTAGGACCCCCTGTGTTTCTGGAAGATAGAGAGAGGAGATTATAAGGGAGGTCTGTGAACCGCAGGCTTCTCACCCACTCTGGTTAATAATCTAAGGGGAGAAATCCCTTAGTAGTCAATCAGGGCCTGGCAGGGTGGCTGCCACTGCCTACCTACCACCACCACCACCTCCTCCTTTTCCTCCTTCACATCCTTCACCACCACCTCTCCTCCTTCACCTCCTCTTACACCTCTTCCACTACCACCTCCTCCAACACCTCCTCCACCACCACCACCACCACCTCCTCCTCTTCCTCTTTCACCTCCTTCTCCTCTTCTTCCTTCACCTCCTCCACCTCCTTCACCATCACCTCTCCTCCTTCACCTCCCCTTACACCTCCTCCTCCACCACCTCCTCCTCCTCCACCTCCCCAACTTCCAGCTCATGACTTGCACCTGGAGTCAGCAGGGCTTATAGCCACAGTCCAGGGGATTAACCATAGCCCAAGGGTGTGTGTGTGTGTGTTTATGTTGTATTAGTGTGTGAATGTTGTGTGTTCCCATTATTGGACCATTTATCAAAGCTCCTAGTATCTATCCCCATTGGATTAGAGGTTAGTGTACTTTATTGTATAACAGAGTACAACCATACCAGATCCCCACAGCAGCTACAACAGGTTACACCTGCCCTTTGAGATGTGAGTGTCTCACGTAGCCTGTTGAGGTTGACCTGTCACAGCCTGTTAGGTAACTACGTAACAGACAGAAGTTTATTCGTCTCTCTCTCTCTCTCTCTCTCTCTCTCTCTCTCTCTCTCTCTCTCTCTCTCTCTCTCTCTCTCTCTCTCTCTCTCTCTCTCTCTCTCTCTCTCTCTCTCTCTCTCTCTCATCAGGTTAATCTGTCTGTCTACCTTGACCTGAGCTCATTCTAAGAGATGTACAATACTCACTGTCTCCCTCAACACCCTGACTCATGCCCTCTGGCACTATAGAAAGGTAGACTACATCACTGACTGATCCTTATCTGGGATTATTTGATGTTCATGAAGCAACCTCTTGAGCACACACCAGGCTATCTGGTTTAGATCTAGGTCTCTGTCTATCTAGGTTTAATGTTGTCACCAGACAACAGCCTTGATTGTTGTAGGCATGATTGTTGTCTTCACGTTTCAGTGACGTAATGGTGGACCAATGGCACATGTGGTAGCATTGCAGTGCAGTGTCTGTGGTAGTGCTGCCAAATGCCCAACCTCAGTGTCATTCCTCCTGCTGCTCGTTCCCTGGCCTGTTTTAACAAGGAACTCTGGTGGAGAATAATCCACTTAAAATGAACCAGATTGATATCAATGTATTTAAGGTGGATGACTACACAGTGTACTTTGCACCAGTTAGGCCCCAGATTTTGGTGTGTGTGTGTGTGGTCCATAAACCTACTTCTCAGCTGCTTTCTTTCATCTACATTCTCAACAGGGAGGCTTCCGGATCACTTTGGACAGATTTCTGTTAATCATGGAAAAGTGTAACCAATTATTAGGACAGCTACACCACCTAGTTTAACTTGGTCCTGACTCCCCCTGCTCGCCTTCGCCCTCCCACACGGCTGCACTTATCAACCAATAAACACTTAAACTATGATGTCATTGATAAGGGCCAGACGAGACGTTTTGGCTCCAAGTGGGCTCTTCAGACTAAAAACAATCAAATAAACTACTACCGGTACAGGAACAAGAAAACAACCACAAATATCTCCTTTTATAATCAGATGACATCATTTGGCTCGGGCAGTCAACCCAGCAGTGTGTTTGCTGAAGAGTAGTCATTGGTAGAAGCAGGAGGAGCTACGGTGGGCCGGAGGACACAAACAGGTTTTTGCAGAGTGATAATTCGCTCCACTTGAATAAACAAACAGTGTTGGGAAATGCAAAGAGCCGTCAACCAGGATTACAAATTCAATAAACAATGGCAATCACACACGGTTTGTTCGTGATTGACAGTTTATGTAGGGCCTATAGAGTTCATGTTGGTGATGATGATATCCATTAAGACCCTTTGGTACTTAGTCATCATTTTGTGTTTGTTAAGATGACAGCTCAAATCTGGGATGACTTTTATGGCTTACAAATCACCTTTCCTTAAATCATACAAATAGACATCTCACTGTAGTTCAGGATGTCCAAAAGTACACACACACACAGAAGTTGTTTATACAGTCTTCTGAATACAGAAGCCACATTTCCCAAGAGCATTTGGGGTAGGCCTATGGCATGTTTGAACAAGCATTGCAACTATGATATCTGAGTGAGGAATCACATCATAATCACTGCAAACCGTCTGTGTGAGTCATCAGATTGTATCCTTCTAGAATGACATAGGCTAATCTGAGAGGCAACGGAGAGGAGACAGGAGTCAAACCTTGAAGTGAGCACGTATCCCAAGTTACGTAGCCCTATTGCAATGAAAATGTTGGCAATGTAGGTGATAGAAACCATGGAAATATTATGAAGCAACTCTGTCCTTTTGACTGGGAAAATTCGAGCAGTGAGAAGTGTGCTTACATTTCATAAAGATACATGAGGAAAACGAGAGGAGGGAAAAAGAGAGTAGGTAACTATCATTGCTCTTCTCATTTCCCTCCTAAGCCTTCCCAACTGATTTGCACGTACTCCTAACACTCACACTCACCAACAAGCACGTAGCCTCAGGGATACACACACGTACAAACACACCTAGGACCATATCTATACATCACCCTCATACACCCAGCTCTGGCTTTGCTCTAAAAATACAGTGCAGTGAGGCGGAGGAGTCATACATACATACTTTATGCCTCACTGCCAGCCCTGCAGCCATGGGTGGACGAACACAGAATAAGAGCGTTCTCACAGCGTGATCAGGCCTGATGTTTCTCAGGTAAACAGGAACCAGAACTCAATGGGATGCTTTATGGACAGTATGGGACTAAACATGTTTTAGTGTAGCCTATATACGAGCCACCACTTTGAAGCTGCAAAGTAGAGTTGGATGGACTCTGATGGCAGCAATGCCCACGTGTTGTAAACTCCAACTATCCAACAACACAAATACAAACACTCACTCATTTGCTCACACACACAGAATATGCATATACATTCATACTGACTCTACACACTCACACAAACACACACACACACACACACACACACACACACACACACACACACACACACACACACACACACACACACACACACACACACACACTCACATACAACCATTATATATGCTGCTGCTACACTGTTCATCCTATATCCTGATGCATAGTCCCCTTACCCCTATACTTACAGTATCTAACCCTACCACTCCAGTGTCACTGCACATTGTAAATGTGGTACTGGAACTGACCCTGGAACTGACCCTGTATATAGTATGCTTACTTACTTTCTCGTGTTCTTCTTATTTTTATATCTTGTGTGTTTTTGTTCTACCTTGTTATTTTTTAGTATTACATTGTTGTTGATTACTGCATTGTTGGGGTTTAGAGCTTGCAAGAAAGGCATTTCTCTGTATGTGTGCCTGTGACATTAAAACAAGCCTGCCATATCAGTGCCTGTAAGGAGACAGAGGGACGTGAGACGTGCCAGCTCAGATGTGTACACTACACAGTTAGCAAGTGTTTCTTGTGAATGCTAACAGGAGAAGGTTGATTTGCTCACAACTTGCTTGGCTCTATCCTATCCTATTGTCATAAATTGAGCAGTTATTTTTTGCAGGACTCATAAAGAGAGTGGAAGGGCTGCGCACCCCAGGTCGTGTGTGTGGTGTGTGTGTGTGTGTGTGTGTGTGTGCGTTTGTGTGTGCGTTCAAGCGTTTGTGTGTGTGTGTGTGTGTGTTCATGCAGAGAGATGAAAGGCGGGCCGGCACGGAGCACAAAGGGGGAGTTTTCTGGTTTTGTGTGTAATGCGAGCCCCTGTTGCAGAGGTACACAGGTGGGCCGGTCCTGAGCTCCTGTGGTTCTGTAGGTCACCTGGTATCAGTTAGAGCTCTCTGGGCTCAGGACTCCGCTCTCTCTGAGTGAACCCTGCCAGCTGGCTGGGGACCAGCACATCAGGGACATTCAACCTCCTCAGAGAGAGAGAGGAGGGAGAGTGGGAGAGAAGGAAAGTGAGCAAAAAAAAGACTTGAAGATTATGTGAGCGACTGAGAGAGAATGAGAGAAAGGGGCAGAAGGGGAAGAAAAAGAGAGGAGATGAGGTGTAGGGGCGGGGATGTTGAAATCCTTCCACACTCATTCTGCAGGCTCCAAGCAGGTACTCAGCAGTGATAGGAACAGGAAGAATTGTAGTATCCAGTGCATCAGATTTACGTACATCTGCTGGGAAGATCAGATCATTTAGAGCAGGCAAAATAAACATCCAGTACATGAACAGAGAGAAAGGAGTGCTCAGTCCTGACATTCAGTCTGCACTTGCAAACATAGGCTTCTGGTTGTCTCCATCTGTGACAATTAATGTAATAACGTTTGTTCTTGTTATAACCACACCTGTCTTTTTATAATCCATTCATTTCATACAGCCATGTGTTCTGTGCATGCCTCGATTGAAATGCACAAACAGTACATGCGTGCCTGGCTGCATACAGTACATAACCAGTCACATTATGCCTGGCTGTACAGCATATGCAGCAGAAGGTACATTACAGTGCTTATGTACAGTGCTGTGTGTGTGGTATCATGATCACCCATCCATCCGTCCATCCATCCATCCATCCATCCATCCCTCCATGTCAGTGTGAGGGACATTCCTTAGACAGGATGGTGCCAGGCCAGCACCTCTCCCCTTTTCCC
This sequence comes from Coregonus clupeaformis, assembly GCF_020615455.1. Taxonomy (NCBI): domain Eukaryota; kingdom Metazoa; phylum Chordata; class Actinopteri; order Salmoniformes; family Salmonidae; genus Coregonus; species Coregonus clupeaformis. The sequence goes on from NC_059192.1 coordinate 20,853,002, forward strand.
CTCTTCCCCTCTCCAGTCTTCGCCACTCTCATTTGTGGCTTCTGATTCCTCGTTTCAGAGCTGGAACAGAAAAACAAGCTTTCTGCATGGCGAGGTGTCACATTTCTCAGAGGAACAAAGCCGTCTTTGTCCGTGTCCTAGCCGTCTACACTACCTGATGCTCCAGAACTTTTACATAATTTCAGCCAGTAGTTTTGAAAGTGGTGCTCACGAGCCAAAACCGTCCCTGTTTCTTGTGTACTATGTCATCCAATTGTGCACTATGTCATCCATTTCGTATGATGTTATGTCCTGCAAAATATGGAATAATAATCATATATACAGTACCAGTGAAAAGTTTGGACACCTACTCATTCCAGGGGTTTTCTTTATTTTTACTATTTTCTACATTGTAGAATAATATTGAAGACATAAAAACTATGAAATAATACATATGGAATAATGTAGTAACCAAAAAAGTGTTAAACAAATCAAAATATATTTTACATTTTAGATTCTTCAAAGTAGCCACCCTTTGCCTGGATGACAGCTTTGCACACTCTTGGCATTCTCTCAACCAGCTTCACCTGGAATGCTTTTCCAACAGTCTTGAAGGAGTTCCCACATATGCTGAGCACTTGTTGGCTGCTTTTCCTTTACTCTGCGGTCCAACTCATCCCAAACCATCTCATTTGAGTTGAGGTCGGGGGATTGTGGAGGCCAGGACATCTGATGCAGCACTCCATCACGCTCCTTATTGGTCAAATAGCCCTTACACAGCCTGGAGGTGTGTTGGGTCATTGTCCTGTTGAAAAACAAATGATAGTCCCACTAAGCCCAAACCAGATGAGATGGCGTATCGCTGTAGAATGCTGTGGTAGCCATGCTGGTTAAGTGTGCCTTGACTTCTAAATAAATCAAGGACAGTGTCACCAGCAAAGCACCCCCACACCATAACACCTCCTCCTCCATGCTTTACGGTGGGAAAAACACATGCAGAGATTATCCGTTCACCCACACCGCGTCTCACAAAGACACTGCGGTTGGAACCAAAAATCTCACATTTGGACTCATCAGACCAAAGGACGGATTTCCACCGGTCTAATGTCCATTGCTCATGTTTCTTGGCCCAAGCAAGTCTCTTCTTCTTATTGGTGTCCTTTAGTAGTGGTTACTATGCAGCAATTCGACCATGAAGGCCTGATTCACGCTGTCTCCTCTGAACAGTTGATGTTGAGATGTGTCTGTTACTTTGGCTACAATTTCTGAGGCTGGTAACTCTAATGAACTTATCCTCTGCAGCAGAGGTAACTCTGGGACTTCCTTTCCTGTGGCGGTCCTCATGAGAGCCATTTTCATCATAGCGCTTGATGGTTTTTGCGACTGCACTTGAAGAAACTTTCAAAGTTCTTGAAATCTTCTGGATTGACTGATCTTCATGTCTTAAAGTAATGATGGACTTTTGTTTCTCTTTGCTTATTTGAGCTGTTCTTGACATAATATGGACTTGGTGTTTTACCAAATAGGGCTATCTTCTGTATACCACCCCCACCTTGTCACAACACAACTGATTGGCTCAAACGCATTAAGAAGGAAATAAATTCCATAAATTAACTTTTAAGAAGGCACACCTGTTAATTGAGTAGGTGTGTTCAAACTTTTGACTTTTACTGTATATATATTTTTTTTCTGTATGATATTATATGAATGCAATGCATACATTATGTTACAAATTTGTTGTGCTTAAGATCCCTGACTGTATCTTTAAGTGGTGAGGGCTGTCTGTGTATCCTATCCTGTCCTGTCCTACACTCTTACAAGTAAAGGTGCTATCTAGAACCAAAAAGGGTTCTTCAGCTGTCCCCATAGAATAACCCTTTGAACAACTCCTTTTGGGTTCCATGTAGAACCCTTTCCACAGAGGGTTCTACATAAAACCCAAAATAGTTCTACCTGGAACCAAAAAGAGTTCTACCTGGCACCAAAAAGGGTTCTCATATTGGGACAGCCGCAGAACCCTTTTGGAACCCTTTTTTCTAAGAGTGTATATGACTCTCTACCCTCTGCTCTATGCCACCAGGCTGCACACTCACGCGCTTCACTCAAATGCCCGGCTGGTATATAGACGTCACCATGGCAACACTACGCTTGAATGAGGCAAGGATAACAAAGCATTATGGGACGGTGTAGTGTCGATGCGGTGTGTGGGTTCTTGTTGTGAATGGGATGAGATTGTTCTTGTTGTGAATGGGATTTGATTATTCTTGTTGTGAATGAGATGGCTTGTCATGCCAGCTCTTGTTTCTCCTGGTTCGTGCCATGTCTTTGAAAAGCTGTTTTGTCTCTACCAATATAGGTGTGTGATGCTGTGTTGTACTAAAACGATATATCTGTATACATAGCTAATGTGCATTATGCATAATAATGGAGGCCTATCTAGTCAGATTAGATAAGAAGACCTTGAACAATTCTATAATAGTAGGCTACCCCTGCCTAGTATTCATTAGCGTGGCTTGATCCATTATGATTCATTGACTCATTCGATGGGGGCATTTTCCAATCACAGTCATGGAACAGCTCCATTGTATGTAGTAATGACTAAAGCTGCTCCATAAACTTCATAAATCTGTCTTCAGCTGCCTCCCAGCCAGACCTTAACCAACCAACCAAGCACCAAGCCACTGTGTTTGACCCTGAGTCTGAACACCATTGAGAAATTAACAGGAGAGAATGAAAGTTCCAGTCCAGATGAAAGAACAGCAACCGGCGAGAGTTTTTATTGTCACGTCCTCCCCCGTTAAAAAGAGTGAGATGGTGATGATTTCACTTCAGTGGAAAACTCCTTTCGTAAACGTTCAGGGTTTTTAATACGGGACAAACACGTGTCTCCTGGTCGAGTGGCGGTGTGGTGGAAGGGCGGAGGGATCGTGATGAGTAATTGGGGCCTTTCAGCATGTGCTGCCTGGTTAGTGGTTAATGAGCGCTGGAGAAGGGCCGGGAGAGATCGGGTTCCACTTGGTGTGTTGGGGCCTTGCCTGCCTTGCCTTGTTGGGCTGTTGTAGCTGTTGTGGCTGCGGACCAAACACCCCTGGTGGCAATTAAACACTGTGTGCCCTAGACAGAATGTGCTCTTGGCTGGACCAACATCACATAACACTGCCATGTTCACTTACTTCCTACTTCATTCCATTCCCAATCGCTACAGTCCCAACATAACAGGTGGCAATGTGTCCGCCATTTTGGATCGATGAGGAGCCCCAACAAGCTCTCCGATAATGAGATGTCCTGGCTTCAGTGAAGTGAGAGTGACTGATGCGCGTCTAATGATGCTGACGTTTGGAGCCAGGCAGCCAGCTATCGACTGGCGCTTGTTGATCAGCTGTCGTCATTCATTTACGCACTAGAGGTTTCTTCCTTGTATTGTAGTGGACGGGCCGCCACTGTTCGGCTGCCACTCATATTTAACATGCCCATAAAAACACTCCCTCACCATTGGGGGGAGGGGCCTGCGGGACTTCGCTTTCTCTTAAAAAATTAATGAGATTTCATATTTCTTTACTGGCAAATTTTCACCTGCATCCGTTAGCGTTTGAACATTTGAGTTTGTCGCTGTTCCAAATGTTGGGGCATTTTATTGATGTGTGTGACGCAAGCGTATTTTGTTATTAAAGGTGTGAAGTATTTTTCGTTTTTTAACACTGGGTCCTTAAAAGTAAGTATTCTGCATCATTGTTGCATGCTGGTCTTTTATACATTATGCAGGAGTGTATTGCAGGACTGTTGAAGGATATTATGTCTACTTTGTGGCAGAGGAAAAGTACTCATCTTTTCGGATAGTGAATGGTGGAATCCTAGCCCACCCCCGAAGACAGTCCCTATAGCAACCATGAAATGTTTTCATTAATGACAGGCAACTTGTCTCTGAGAAGTAGGCCTACCACAAAAAAGCCACACACACACACATACACACACACACACAAACACACACACGTTTGTTTTACTATCTTACTTGTGGGGACCCAAAAATGTATCCCAATTCCTATTTTCCCTAGACCTAACCCTTAACCTAACCTTAACCCTAACCCCAAACTCCTAACCCTAACCCTAAAACTAAACCTAACCCTAACTCCTAACCCTAAACCTAACCCTAACCTTAATTCTAACCCTAACCCTAATTCTAACCCTAACCCTAAACCTAACCCCTAAGCCTAAAATAGCCTTTTTCCTTGTGGGGATGGTCGAAATGTACCCACTTGTCAGAATTTTCCTTGTTTTACTATCCTTGTGAGGACTTCTGGTACCCACAAGGATACTAAAACCAAACCATTCACATACACACCTAAACTCATCATCAGAGGTATTTGAGAAGGTGTGTGTTTAGTTACAGGTATGCGGGGCGCCGTGCTGACCAAACTAACCGGTTGAGGAAGTCAACTGAAGTATTTGCAAACTGGAGCCTGTGTTTGCAGAAGAGTTAAAAAAAACTGTATAACCATCCTACTGTATGTGATGTTATCACAGTGAATCTGATAGTCTGCCATGTGCTGGGTGGATAGGGAATTTGGGTTAGTCTGATTGAAGCCTGCTAACCAGCCTTAAAGGAGGCAAATCCCACACAAGAAGATGGGGGTTGGAGGATTGTGACTGTCTGCAGAGCTCTAGCACACATACACACTGCTGAAACAGGTCTGGTTAGAGGATGGTTTAGACAAGGAGTAGATCGTCTATTTGTTTTATTCTGTCAGTTATGGAGTGTGACCAAACATATTCACTCTCTCTCTCTCTCTCTCTCTCTCTCTCTCTCTCTCTCTCTCTCTCTCTCTCTCTCTCTCTCTCTCTCTCTCTCTCTCTCTCTCTCTCTCTCTCTCTCTCTCTCTCTCTCTCTCTCTCTCTCTCTCTCCCTCCCTCCCTCTCCCCTTCATCCTCCTTTCATCTTGGTCCCAAACATGCGCCGGGACAGAGAGAGGGAAAGACAGGAAAAGAAAGCTGAGTCGTATCAATAAATAAAGGATGAGATTCAGTTCATCCAGATGAGAGGACGACAACAACATATGGAATATACACATGAATTAGGCCAATCATTAGGAAGAGATGATATCATAAATCGGCAGACTGTCTCGACTGCATCGTATTATCTATGACCTCGCTGAGGCCGGGATACATGTCAATATGTGGTAGGACGTGAGATCCAAAATATAAGTGCTGTATATTTTCCAATGTATGGCCAAATATACTACACAGATTGGATAACATGCTGGCTATTATCTCTTTCCAAAATCCAATATCCCCATTTCATCTAGTGTTCACACTCCTCCAGTGTCTCACCTTGACACGTGGCGTAAGAACATTCTTCAAATCCATAGAAGGATTTATTATCAGGCTAATCGAAAAGGTGTATGTAACTTTGGCCTAGTTTCAATCAGATCATGCTTAAACTGCGATAGTCGACACCCACATAGCTAATGTTTTGGTGGTGTTGGAGGTGGAACTGTGTTGGAACTGTCAAATCGGTGAGCAGCTGCTCTTAATCATTGTCACGAAGCCATACCCGTCCCACTCACGTTAAAAGTTCAGAACGAGAAAGTGTAGGCTATATAGAATAATGACGCTCAAATTGCAAATCATTAAATGAAAAGATGATTTCTATCAGCCTAATCGAGGTGTAGATTACATCTTCCAGTCCAGTGTTTGAACTTGTTTGGGATGCATGGGATTTCTCTTAATGCGACTCCGTGCAGCCAATGGCAATGCCCGCTTTAGGTATAATGCCAGGAGCCTCTTGTGGATTTGACAGCTCTAACACAGTTCCCCTCCGACTAGCCAAAACAACAGCTATGTGGATGTCTGCTAAAGCGGATCTGATTGAATAGACCCCTAAGTGTGGTTAAGAAAAGCAGAGCTCTTAGACGTTGGACGTAAAAGCCTCCATTGGACACACTTTGCCTTTAAAACTGAGAAAAGTGTCCTTTCTCTTCCAGCTGAACAGCTGCAGGCTTGCGGTTTTCTCCTCCATTCCTCCATTTGCAGTGAGAAACGACGCTGCGGTTTCGGGAACCATGCCCTCCGACGATTCTCCCCCGTCCCGATGGCGGACCATCTGAGAGTGCTGCTATGGGACCGATCCTCGCCACAGTAACCAAAACGCTATGCAATATTTAGCCCTGTGACGCATCTCCCAACGGCAGAACATCTCAGCACAGGTCTGATAGCAAAGTGGACAGTATAGACACAGAGAGCAGTGGATTGATGGGGAAATAATCAGTGGAGAGAGGCACAGAGGAAGAGAGAGGAGTAGTACTGCCACAACCATACCGGATTGTTATGTTAATGGCGTAGTTCGATTAGATTGGGGAAGCTGGAAATTAAGTCTGCACTATGCATGTGCATAAAAGTATCCACGTGCCAATCTACTGGTGGTTAGATTCTTATAATAAGGAATGGTACTGCTTCACATGTGATCACTTGTAGGAGCAGTGAGAGAATATTACATTTTGTCCTGTGCCAAGATTGGATGTAAGTTATAACGTAAACACTCTTTTCACCTTTTCATTGCTTGTCAGACTCACACAAAAACAATATCAAAACCCTCCTGTTGGGAAAACATACTCACTCCCCACTGCCTACCTTCTGAAATATTCTCTACATTCTGAGATGAAAGGTGTGGGTCCGTACAGGCTGTCTATGGTGTGTGTGTGTGTGTGTGTGTGTGTGTGTGTGTGTGTGGTTGTCAGTAAAGGGGATGGAGTCTCTGAGCTCTGTCATGGTCAGCTGCCAGCCCATCACAGCGGACTCTCATCACGTTCTAATAAAGACACTCATCTTGAGCCCAGAGCTAAGCTCAGCAGATGGAGGAGGGAAGGCAGGAGTAAAGGAGGGAGGCCTCTATGTCAGCGTGGGGACTGTGGGAGTTTATCCAGGGCAAAGGTTAATCCTCTTTCCTTTTCTTCATTTTACTTTTTTTATTTTTGGGCTGATTTGTTGGTCTCTTGATTATCTTTGCTTGTCTCCTCTGCCTCTGATCATTATGTCTTCACCTGGCTTGGCCCTGATGTTCTCCTCCTCTACACTCCCCTTTTCCCATCTTGTTGTGATGATACACTCTTAGACAAAAAGGTGCTATCTAGAACCTAAAAGGGTTCTTCGGCTGTCCCCATATGGGAACCCTTTCAAGAGCCCTTTTTGGTTCCAGGTAGAACTCTTTTGGTTGCAGGTAAAAACCCTTTTGTGTTCAATGTAGAACCCTTTCCACAGATGGTTCTACATGGAACCCAAAAGGGTTCTACCTGGAACAAAAAAGGGTTCTACCTGAAACCAAAAAGGGTTATCCTATGGGGACAGCCGAACCCTTTTGGAACCTTTTTTTTTAAAGAGTGTAGCTGGCACACCAATGTGCATTGGGTAACACCTTCAATCTCATACATAACAGGCTTTGTAAGCGTCTGTTTTTTTATCTGTTTATTATACACCCACACTATACCACATGAACGTAGCTATGGGTTCTCGCCAGCACCTAATGTATGTACCCATCCATACATTGCTACTTTGAGTGAGCGCTCATGCGTCAGAGTGTCTGAAACCTTATGCAATACCATGGGAGACTGGCAATTTGAAGAGTGAGCGGCGCGCTGCTCAGAGAGCGCGGGGTTAACCGCATGCAGAGAAACGTTTCCAACACGACCGCACGGCGCTTGGCCAGCGCAACTCTGCCAGCACGCTGATTGACAAGTGGTGCCAGTAGAGAGAGCTCTGGGCAGCCAGTGATGTTTAATGTTCACACGTGCAGGCAGGCCGAGGCAGGCCGGCCGCTCCAAAAATATCAATTAGGGAGCATTGTGAAAAAACATACACTTTAAGAAAGACCCCTTCCGTCTGCCCACTGTCTCTCCCTCCCTCTCTCCCTCCATCTCTCTTTACCTCCTTCCTTCCCTCCCATCGTCCAAGAGAATGGTGAAATAAAAACTGTAGGGATTGAAGCCATGTGTCAGAAAGAGCACTTAAGTTCATAATCAGCTAAATTGAGTTTGTGTGTCTTGACGGCAGTTTGGCTAAAACCACGCAGTATGCAAGGGGGGTCTGCGCCAACGCGACAATAAAAGCCATTGTTACGTTTTTAGTGAGGCGTCCAAACCAGGCCCTCCTCTTGGAGAGCACAGCCTGTATTTGCCAGGCATTAATTTAGCCTAATTTGTACGGAAGTCGGGAGAAATCAACTTAAAACGAATCTCAAAATACGCACTTTCGTCTGCCACCCTTTTTTTCTCTCCCTTGTGGTTTATTTTGGTCTTTCAAACGGCTCCAGGATCTTTAGTGAGTTCAACTTTGCTAAAACAGAGTGGCGTTCAGGAGCTCCGAGCCAGGATTGTGTCCGTAGTGTTTAGAGCTTTGCAGCATGTTGCTTTTACTCCTCATTCTCCTCGGGGTCCCACACTGCCAGGCGTGAGAACAGAAGGGCGAGGGAGTTTCCCTGGAACCTAAACCTCTCAGAGGAGAAGGTGAAAGGCTGGTGGGCAGTCTGTATGTCTGGCTGGCAGGGTCAGTCTGGGCATCTGTCCACTTCAGTATAGAACTGTATAATGCGAAAACATAAGTACTTATGAGACTTTTCCCTTTCTAGTCTGTGATGTTGAAGAGGAAATTGGTCATCCAGGAAATGTGCTTTCATCTTTCTCTTCAAGCACTCCCTCTTCACTCTCTTTTCCAACCGCAGTTTGGCCTTGAGGTGATGCTCTAGTATGTTCTTAGTTTCTATCACTTATTCTTGTCACCATGTCTCTGCTGGCCCTAGCCAGTGATGCCACATTGTCATGCATGGAGGAGAGTTTCCCACCTGTCTGCTCATCACAATATTATGGATGAATCTTCCTGACATGTGACGGTGGAAAACTCGGAGGCAGTTCCCTTAATTGAGCAAACAAAGATGCATTTGACTTAAAGGTCAGGGTTGGAAACAAGAAGAGAGGAAGTGGAGGATGATGCATAAAGTCTACTTTACAAAGTTTCATATGGACTTCCTGTCACTTTGTTGGGAAAGAGTCATGCTAACCTAAAAATAGATGGTCCTGTCTGAAATCCACACGCAGGTGCACTAGTGTGTGGTCGTACTACTATAATTGTGAGTGGAGGAAAAGGTGAGAATTGTGTTCATTGCTACTATAAACATGATGGACAACAAACTTAATTGGCCTTGACAATGGAGCACAATGCACCAGTGTTTTCTGAACTGATTAGCTAGTTTCTTACATGAGTGTAGTTGACCAGGAGCAGTGGAAAGAGTGTGCCCAGCCTTGGCCTTCCTCTGGGTTTCAGTTATGGTGCCTGGGTCCGGTGGCCCAGACTGACAGCTATGAGTGGGTACTGAGTGCCAACGGCTGACCTCAGTTTTAAGACTGTGGACTCCATGGATGTGGGGATGTGGGTATACTGCATTATACTGTACTACACACCCACGGCAAAACCCAATGGAAAAGTAACAGAGAGGGTGGCTGGGGCTCGATTCGATTTGCCATATTCCCAAACAAATCCCATGCTCTCTCTCTCTCGCTCTCTCTCTCTCTCTCTCCCTCTCTTTCTTGCTCTCGCTACCTTCCTCTCTCTAGTTCTCCATCTCTCCCACTCTCTCTCTCTCTCTCTCTCTCTCTCTCTCTCTCTCTCTCTCTCTCTCTCTCTGTGTGTCTCTCTCGCTCTCTCTCTCTCTCTCTCTCTCTCTCTCTCTCTCTCTCTCTCTCTCTCTCTCTCTCTCTCTCTCTCTCTCTCTCTCTGTCTCTGTCTCTGTCTC
>NC_059192.1:20865255-20935255 GCF_020615455.1 Coregonus clupeaformis
TTGGACACAGCCATAAAGTTCTGTAAACACACAAACGTGCCACACATGCACACATGCACATATAAAAGGAATTTCAACCACAGGAGGTTAGTGGCACCTTGATTGGGGAGGACGGGCTCGCAGTAATGGCTGGAGCTTAATCATTGGAATGGCATCAAATACAATGCATTCGGAAAGTATTCAGACCCCTTGACTTTTTCAACATTTTGTTACATTATAGCCTTATTGTATAATTGATTTAAAAAACAATCCCCTCATCAATCTACATACTATACTCCATAATGACAAACCAAAAACAGTTTTTATAAATTTTTGCAAATGTATTAAAAATACAAATCTGAAATATCACATTTACATAAGAATTCAGACCCTTTACTCAGTACTTTGTTGATGCACCTTTGGCAGCAATTACAGCCTCTAGTCTTCTTGGGTATGATGCTACAAGCTTGGCACACCTGTATTTGGGGAGTTTATCCCATTCTTCTCTGCAGATCCTCTCAAGCTCTGTCAGGTTGGATGGGGAGCGTCACTGCACAGCTATTTTCAGGTCTCTCCAGAGATATTAGATCGGGTTCAAGTCCGGGCTCTGGCTGGGCCACTCAAGGACATTCAGAGACTTGTCCCGAAGCCACTCCTGCGTTGTCTTGGCTATGTGCTTAGGGTCGTTGTCCTGTTGGAAGGTGAACCTTCGCCCCAGTCTGAGGTCCTGAGCGCTCTGGAGCAAGTTTTCATCAAGGATCTCTCTGTACTTTGCTCCGTTCATCTTTCCCTCGATCCTGACTAGTCTCCCAGTCCCTGCCACTGAAAAACTTCCCCAAAACATGATGCTGCCACCACCATGCTTCACCGTGGGAATGGTGCCAGGTTTCCTCCAGACTTGACGCTTGGCATTCAATATTTTTTCTCATGGTCTGAGAGTCCTTTAGGTGCCTTTTGGCAAACTCCAAGTGGGCTGTCATGTGCCTTTTACTGATTGGCAGCTTCCGTCTGGCCACTCTACCATAAAGGCCTGATTGGTGGAGTGCTGCAGAAATGGTTGTCCTTCTGGAATGTTCTCCCATGTCCACAGAGGAACTCTGGAGCTCTGTCAGAGTGACCATCGGGTTCTTGGTCACATCCCTGACCAAGGTCCTTCTCCCCCGATTTCTCAGTTTGGCCGGGTCAGCCAGCTCTAGGAAGAGTCTTGGTGGTTCCAAACTTCTTCCATATAAGAATGATGGAGGCCACTGTATTCTTAGGGACCTTCAATGTTGCAGACATTTTTTGGTACCCTTCCCCAGATCTGTGCCTCGACACAATCTTGTCTCGGAGCTCTACGGACAATTCCTTCAAACTCATGGCTTGGTTTTTACTCTGACATGCACTGTCAACTGTGGGACCTTATATAGACAGGTGTGTGCCTTTCCAAATCATGCACAATCAATTGAATTTACCACAGGTGGAGTCAAATCAAGTTGTAGAAACATCTCAAGGATGATCAATGGAAACAGGATGCACCTGAGCTCAATTTCGAGTCTCATAGCAAATGATCTGAATACTTATGTAATTAAGGTATTTCTGTTTTTTATTTGTAATAAATGTGCAAAAATGTCCTTTAAACCTGTTTTCGCTTTGTGATTAGTAGATTGATGAGGAAATGTTTTTACTTAATCCATTTTAGAATAATGCTGTACCGTATCAAACTGTGGAAAAAGGGAAGGGGTCTGAATAGTTTCAGAATGCACTGTACGTCAAACACATGGTTTCCATGTGTTTGATGCCATTCCATTTGCGCCGTTCCAGCCATTATTATGAGCCGTCCTCCCCTCAGTAGCCTCCACTGATTTCAACCCCAAATGGCTTACGCAAAACCCATAAATGTGGACATGCACACATAAGACAGAAATGCGGTAGTAAGTAAGGCTGGTAGTCAATAAAAATGACTGAGCAGAAAAGAGAAACAAACAAATAAAAGCACAACTTCCATGAATCCTGACAAGGGAGAAATGTGCAACAGATGTTCTGCGTTCGGGTCCAAATGGCTGTCAAATGACTTTATCCAAATGTCCCAGATTGAACAGCTGAAAGTACATGGTTTACAGACTCATCTCTCCCGTCCCTGTCCCTGGGAGACCACTGCTACATTCTAACAGTTAGTTATCCAGTGGATAAAAATCGTAGACAGCAGTGGTGGAAAAAGTACCCAATTGTCATACTTGAGTAAAAGTGAAGATACCTTAATAGAAAATGACTAGAGTAAAAGTCACCCAGTAAAATACTACTTGAGTAAAAGTATTTGGTTTTAAATAAACTTAAGTATCAAGGGGAACACTCCAACACTCAGACATAATTTACAAATGAAGCACTTGTGTTTCAGTCCCCAGATCAGAGGCAGTAGAGATAACCAGGGATGTTCTCTTGATAAGTGTGTGAACCTGTCCTGCTAAGCATTCGAAATGTAATGAGTACTTTTGGGTGTCAGGGAAAATGTATGGAGTAAAAAGTACATATTTTCTTTAGGATTGTAGTCGAGTAAAAGTAAAAGTTGTCAAAAATATAAATAGTAAAGTAAAGTACAGATACCTCCAAAAATTACTTAAGTAGTACTTCAATGTATTTTTACTTAAGTACTTTACACCACTGGTGGACAGATGTGTGAGCTCACACACACCCATACTCACACATATGCACATGCTTACGCCCAACTACTTACTACACACTATAACATTTTGAACATCTACACACTCACACACAGTTTACAGCTATCTTAATTCATAGCAGGCAGCGAAAGAGGCTCTTTATAATGTGTGGGATGGCAGATCCTGGCCTCATTAAGTTATAAACTTGAGGTGTGTTTCCATAAAGGGACTCCCCTGGAGCTAGCTTAGCAGTTCGTATGAGTGTTGGAGGCGGGCCCTGTCGCCCAAGTTAACAGCAGGATCAGTACCTAATCATATTACTTACAACACAGCACTGGACTCACATTGCTACATTACCACACACACCTGAGGGAAAAGTGTAGCCATTTCATTTGAGGGGTTTCACTTGAAATCATGGTCAGAGGAATTTGTGTGCGGGTGTGGCGGGTGGTGGACAGCGCCATAAAACGGTCCATGAGAATTCACAAGGTGACAAAACTCATAGTGACATCATTTGACGTGAGGTTTGGGGAGCTATCCGCGTTTGAATGGGACTTTGCTTATAATCCTGACCTTCCTTTCTCTCCCTCATAGTCACTTCATCAGAGCAGTAGATTTTGTTGAAGTAGCTTACTAAACGGAGCCATACACTCTCTCCTCATCCTTTCTTCCTCTCTTCAATTGCATTCCTCTTTTAGGATTTGTAGGGTTTTATTAGGATCCCCATTAGCTGTTGCCAAAGCAGCAGCTACTCTTCTTGGGTTTTACAAATTGCCTCCTCCATCTTTTTAAACACCTTTTTACCCTCTCCTTTTTCTTTATCCTCCGTCCTCTTTCCCCCGCTCAATCACTTTCTCTTTTCATCCAACATCCTCTTCTTCCCAGAAATGTCATTAATGTCTTCCATGGTTGAAAGATAATGCCGTCTTCAGTGTATTTGCATAACATCACAAGGATGTATTGGAAAGTTCAGACTCTGTCTTTGTACCTTCCAAAAAAACACAGTGTTGCGCAAAACCTGACAATGATTTCAAAACAGTGCAATTAGGATTGATAAATCTGTTGGCAAATAAAGAGATTTCCCATAATTCAAATTACTCCTTGGCAGTATCAAAACTCCAAGTAAACTGTGTGTTGGCAGAGTACCCTCGTTGCAAAATTGGTTCTCTGAAACCTTATCGTCCATTGGAGCGTGAAACTGCATATTAGCATCCTGTTGGCTGATCCAGATAACCATCTACACAGCTGAGACACTGGAACCAGCAGCAGATCAGCTGGAGCAAAGATAGCTACAGGCTATGTTCCAGTGCAAAGGACATGGGCCATACATGGGCCATGGTTAATTCTAGGCCTAAAGGTTAGAGTTGGGGAGTATAAGCTGATTTTACTCTAGATCTGTGCCTACTGTAAGTGAAACGTCCAACCTTTAGCTTACTTTGGAGTGATTTCTAACATGGTTATGACACCCATCATTCCATTCAATGTAATAATGTGACACAGAGGTTGGTAAATAAAATAACACCCTTTAATATCATCTGGTATGTAGACTCTTATGCAGCATGTAATAACAATGGCCATGCTGCTCCCCATATGGTCATACCCCCCCCAACAGTCTTTACTCTGCCTCCACCCCAATGGACATGTATTTATTCATCACTGCTACTGTTGTTAAGATGTATATCGTGCTATTTCTGTTTCTATAGTAGTTTTTTATTACCATTTTCATTAAATGTATTTCACTTAGTCCTGCATGTTGGAGCTCGAAGCCTTAGATTTTCATTGTACCCTGCGATCAAACCTGCAACCCTGTACATGTGACTATTAAACACTCTGAATCGGAATCTCTGAATCAGAAACAGATGACATATGTTGTCATGCAGCCTGTGTAATAGCAGTTGTTATTAACAGTTGACATTAGAGCATATGACAACAGGATGAACAATCATCTATGACATCTTATGTCATTACTCATAACTATTTAAAACTACTTATAATAATATAATAATATGCAATTTAGCAGACGCTTTTATCCAAAGCGACTTACAGTCATGTGTGCATACACTTTTACGTATGGGTGGTCCCAGGGATCGAACCCACTACACTGGCGTTACAAGCGCCATGCTCTACCAATTGAGCTACAGAGGACCACTTATGACAGCTTATGAGAAGTATCATGTGTTATATAGCTGTTATAAAGGCTTTACGAATGCATACATAAGGACAGCTACAGTGTTACCACAGTTCATACTCCTTCCCTGCTTTAAAAATGTCAGTGTACAGTATCAGAGAGCAATAGCGGAGGTGCATAAAGATGGCGGCCTCCATGCACTTACCACAAAGTGGTAAATTCGCCGTATTTTACATTGCTCTGCGTTACCCTTTTTTGTACGTTCACTGGCACCACAGGAGGTTGGTGCCACCTTAATTGGGGAGGACAGGCTCGTGGTAATGGCTGCAGAGGAGTAAGTGGAATGGTATCAAATACATCAAACACATGGTTTCCATGCGTTTGATGCCATTTCATTCGCTCCGTTTCAGCCATTATTATGAGCCGTCCTTCCCTCAACAGCCTCCACTGATTGGCACAGTATACATGATCCCAATTGTTGCTTCAAAACGCTGACAATTAGAAACAACGAAAAAGTACATTGTGCTGATTTATTGGCACATTGAACCCTGTAGCGCGCCATAGATTAAAAACTTAGTGGATAGTGTTAAAACAATGACGTAATATCTGAATTATACCATCTTTATGCATGTTTGCCATTCACCCAAAGAAATTACTTGAACCTACTCAAAGCAAACAGGCCATTTGTCCCACAGCAAGGTCTCACTTCCACCTACAGCTGGTGAAAAGAGGCACAGGAGAGTCAGGCTGGGGTGGACGGGCAGGCAGGTTAGGGGGTGAGATGAAGAGTTGGAGGAGGGGGTAGGAGAGTGGGACGTTATTGTGCAAAACACGGGATATGGCACGAGGATCATGGGGAATTTGTATTAATTTCTTCACCGAGAATTTCGGGGAAAAGTTGGAAACATTTATTGGCGGAGTATGGTCTGGTTTCTCCAAAGAAAGCCCAGAGGGGTTCAGCTTACACACTTCCACAAAAACCAACACCACTGACGGAATTCTGTTAATCTCGGCATCACATCTCCTCCGCTCCACCTTGCCCATGGGGGGGATGGGAGCAAGGCCGGATGAAGTATCCAGTTATTGGAGACTCCACCACTGTCCAGCGTCTGTGTTTTTATTGGGGCGGAAGTGTTTGTTCTAAGCAGTGAGTTAGGAGGGGATGAAGCTGATATTTGATTTGCTTTGGGAGTATTATTTTTTGTCATAGAGAGGGCTGCCTATGGGTGTCTGTAATATTATATGTCAGGGGTACTCAACTCTTACCCTACGAGGTCCGGAGCCTGCTAGTTTTCTATTCTACCTGATAATTAATTGCACACACCTGGTGTCCCAGGTCTAAATCAATGCCTGATGAAAAAATGTAGTTGAACTGGCTTCGAGGTCCAGAGTTGAGTTTGAGGGTTAAATGGGGATATCAGGTTTGGGGCTAAGGTGTTTAGGATTTCTAGTGTTAATGTTTACTGTGTGAGCCTTACAATCCTAGTGATACAAACCAAACACCTTTCAGAGCAGTGTGACTTGCAATCACATCTCAGTTTGGTTTTCTAGGTTGGTTCCCTCCCATCATAGGAGGGTCGTCCCATTAGCCAAGTTAATAATAGTTATGACAAGAAAGTCAAGACCACATGCATCTTAATTGTGTATGTGTATGTATGTGTGTGTGTGTGTGTGTATGTGTGTGTGTGTGTGTGTTTGTGTTTGTGTGTATCTAAGGTTAACATGTCTGGAGCGGTGAACAGGGTCCAGATGGAAGTGATCAGTCAGATGCTGGCTCTGGCAGAGGCGGCACACTGAGCTGGCAGGAGGAAGTAGGGGGCCACCACCACCCCCTCCCCAAATATCACATCTACAACTGTCAGCGTGTCCGCTGACAGCGACTGATACAAACGCAATTAGAGGGAAAAGGAGACATGGCCAGGGGAGAAGGGGAGAGAGAGATCGGGGGAGAGGGGGAGATAAAGGGAGTGGGGTAGTCAGAGGAGAGGGGAGAAGGGAGTGGGGTCGTCAGGGGAGAGGGGGAGAAGGGAGTGGGGTCGTCAGGGGAGAGGGGAAGGAGGGAGTGGGGAGTGGGGTAGTCGGGGAGAAGTTGAGAAGGGAGTGGAGTTGTCAGGGGAGAGGGGAAGAGGGAGAGGGGTAGTCAGGGAGAAGGTGAGAAGGGAGTGGGGTCGTCAGGGGAGACGGTATGGGGATTGTGTAGAAAGGAGCTTGTACCAAGGGAGGCAGAGGGGAAAGAGGGTGAGGGGATAAGGAGAGCTGGAGATGGCAGGAGGGAGGAATTGAGGCCCAGGCTGTAGGCTAGCATGGGCGAAGAGAAAGATAAAGAGATGGAGGAGGATGAAGACCAGAGAAAGGAAATATCTCAGGAAGGAGAGGGAGGAGGATGAAGGCCAGAGAAAGGAAATATCTCAGGAAGGAGATGGAGGAGGATGAAGACCAGAGAAAGGAAATATCTCCGGAAGGAGATGGAGGAGGATGAAGACCAGAGAAAGGAAATATCTCAGGAAGGAGAGGGAGGAGGATGAAGACCAGAGAAAGGAAATATCTCAGGAAGGAGAGGGAGGAGGATGAAGACCAGAGAAAGGAAATATCTCAGGAAGGAGATGGAGGAGGATGAAGACCAGAGAAAGGAAATATCTCAGGAAAGAGATGGAGGAGGATGAAGACCAGAGAAAGGAAATATCTCAGGAAGGAGAGGGAGGAGGATGAAGGCCAGAGAAAGGAAATATCTCAGGAAGGAGAGGGAGGAGGATGAATACCAGAGAAAGGAAATATCTCAGGAAGGAGAGGGAGGAGGATGAAGACCAGAGAATGGAAATATCTCAGGAAGGAGAGGGAGGAGGATGAAGACCAGAGAAAGGAAATATCTCAGGAAGGAGAGGGAGGAGGATGAAGACCAGAGAAAGGAAATATCTCAGGAAGGAGATGGAGGAGGATGAAGACCAGAGAAAGGAAATATCTCAGGAAGGAGAGGGAGGAAGAATGAAGACCAGAGAAAGGAAATATCTCAGGAAGGAGAGGGAGGAAGGATGAAGACCAGAGAAAGGAAATATCTTAGGAAGGAGAGGGAGGAAGGATGAAGACCAGAGAATGGAAATATCTCAGGAAGGAGAGGGAGGAAGGATGAGGAAGAGGAAACTGCCCTACCTCGCCACGGTTCACCATGGTAATCAGGTTCTGGGGCTGACTGAGTAGACTTTAATTCACTGTCCTCAGGGTCGGTGGACTGCACAATTACAGCCAGCACCACTCACTATAATCAAGTTCTCATCACAATCAAGACAACATCACCAGTCCACAGCACTGTGCAATCACCATCACCACAATAACGCGGGAACAATCATCTGATGGATGGGTGGATGGTTGGGTTGGTGACGCCATCAGGATGTTATCATGGTGTATGGTAAATGACAGGATGTTTGTAATGATGTAATCACAATAACCTTGGGGTAGGTCAGAGATCTTGGCTATCAGGATTTCACCTGTGTTTCCATGTACAGGTTTAAACCAGTGGAGGCTGCTGAGGGGAGAACGGCTCATAATAATGTCTGGAACGGAGCTAATGGAATGGCATCAAACACCTGGAACCCATGTGTTTGATGTATTTGATAACATTCCACCTATTCCGATCCAGTCATTAACATGAGCCCGTTCTCCCCAATTAAGGTGCCCCCAACCTCCTGTGGTTTAAACAGTACGTCTGTGTTGTTGTTTTGGGTTATGGTAAAGGTACAGTATACAATACATACTAGAAGGTGCCAGTAGTCTCTCTCTGATGGAGATGAGAAATCCCATAGAAATCCCATCTCTTAACATGATGAGAGCTTGTTAACTAACTCAAGTGTTTTGTCTGCAGTTCTTTGGTTGTAAGAAAATGTCCATTTGGTTTATTTCTTGATTGTAAGGAACATGAACAAAGATGAACAGCAGAGGTGATAGATGGAGAGACACCGCCCACACAGAGAGAGAAAATTGAACAGAAGTTTGAAGGCAGGGTAATAATCAAGTGATTGAAGGAGCGGTGGAGAGTTTAATGGACAGATGAGTGGCTGGGAAAGATGGATAGAGACAGTGAAGGATGGAGAGGAGGAAGAGAGGAGAGGAGGGAGGTCTGACGTTGATAAATGGCCCTCTCAGCATGCCGTAGCGTGCGGACATGTGACTGAAGGCTCTGCCTCCTCCGTGACCCCCAGGGGTCAATCTATGACAGGCTCCCAGAGCCCAGTGATGGGGCCACAATCGGACCCTACAGGGCCCCTGGTACCTCTGCTACAAGAATACCATGGGATCTAACACGTCCATACAGTACGGTAACACGTATGATTAATGACTCATGTTGGATTTGACAGCTTTGATTGCTTGAAGTTTGATTGATTGTTTGTGTGATGTATCGCTATTTCGGGTCAAGTCGACCTGACACTCTTCAGTGAATTTAGGAATCTTCAAGTCACATCAATCAGTGATAGAAACTGTTATACAGATGTAGGATCTTAATTTGACCAGTTTCTCACAGCAGGAAAATAATCCTGCAGCAACAGGGTGATCAAATTAAGTTCCTACATCTGTATATGCATTCTGTGTGTGTATGCCTATGTGTTTGTGTGAGTGTTGTGTGTTACCAGTACACAGATAAATTCATAGTGCGACCTTGAAAATGTTACTTTGAAGTAAACCTAAATCCCTCCAAAAAAGACCACCTCACAGTTTTGGATACATTCTGTACAAAGCAAACCAGATGCAGTGTGCTGTGTGTGTGACAGAGACAGATGCGTCTCAGCATGCTACAGTCTCCCAGCACAGCATCAGACACGGCTTTAGACCTGGGCCTTCCACCTGCCAATCAAACTACAGCCAGGATCAGTCTGCCAATAGCCTGGTTAACTAAACTAGACATACACTCACTCCTAAGAGCCCAGTACTTAATTTATTTTAAAAATGTAAACACTTTGTATCAAATTTCATTCCTTAACTGTGTGGACCTGAAATGGAAATGATCCCTGAAATGACCCCTGAAATGGACCTGAAATGGAAATGGTTTGACTTCTTCCACTCTTTGACGTCTTTGTATAAGTGCATGCTCTGGTTCTCTTCAGAAACCTTTATGAAGTCTATCAGATTCACCATTCATGTATGATTGAAGGCTAGATCAGTCAGTAACTAATATATTTGAGCTTTGTCTGGTTTGCCAGTGATATCCAGACAGTTCTCCAGTGACCTTGTCTCAGTGGAATTAATGGGCTGTACCTCACACCACTGGACATGCCATCGTGGCCTGACTAATGAGTTCACACACACACACACACACACGCACACACACACACACACACACACACACACACACACACACACACACACACACACACACACCAGACCCGTTTCTTTGACTGTATGTGTGTGTATCTGCCAATGATTGGGGGGTCCCTAACACTTCGAGGGTGCACGTGGAGTGAATTTGAATCAAGACGTCGGGACTACAGCGACTGGCTGCCCCGTCACTCATCCCGCCCACCCCCTGCACCGGCACCTTTCAATCACAATGACAAATGAGCGCTTGATAACATCATTGGCCCCTCTAATGGTAGATGTTGGAGCATGGTGGGGGCGGGGGAGTTGGGGGAAGTGAGGGGCTCTGGAGGGGCGAGGAGGAGACAGGGGGATCCCACCACAACGTGCAGCGGAGAGGGATGAGAGCTCTGATTTCCACTCAAGGGGACCAGGGGTTTCCAGACGGGGAGGTGGGGGGTCCATCCTGTAGGGTACTATGAAGGATGTCCTTGGTCTTGGTGTGTTGAAAGCTCAGTAGTGAGGGAAGTGTTCTACAGATGTAGGATCTTAATTTGAGCTAGTTGGTTACTGCAGGGAAATGTGAATTATTATGTGGATTATAATACACTGAGTATACCAAACATTAGGAAAACCTTTCTAATATTGAGTTTTGCCCACAGAACAGCCTCAATTAGTCGGCGCATGGACTCTACGAGGTGTCGAAAGTGTTCATGTTGGCTCAAATGCTTCCCACAGTTGTGTCAAGTTGGCTGGATGTCCTTTGGGTGGTGAACCATTCTTGACACACACAGGAAACTGTTGAGTGTGAAAAATCCAGCAGCTTTGCAGTTCTTGACACAAACCGGTGCTCCTGGCACCTAGTACCATCCCCCCGTTCAAAGGCACTTAAATATTTTGTCTTGCCCATTCACCTTCTGAATGGCACATATACACAATCCATGTCTCAATTGTCTCAAAGTTAAAAAATCCTTCTTTAACCTGTCTCCTCCCTTTCATCTACACTGATTGAAGTGGATTTAACAAGTGACATCAATAAGGGATCATAGCATTCACCTGGTCAGTCTATGTCATAGAAAGAGCTGTTCTTAATGTTTTGTATACTCAGTGTAAATTGACATTTTTGTAGGGGTTGCTACATTTTCCGTAAGGGAAATTCAAGTCAGAAATGTCAAAGTGAAAATTACAAACTCCAGAAGCCTTTTTAAACCTAAAATAAACTCCAAGTTTAACATTTCCTGCAACAGGGTGATCAAATTAAAGATCCTACATCTCTACACACGTTGCAGGAAGAGGAGGAAAAAAACTGCAGAATACAATTAATGACAATGAGATAAGATTGCAACAGTATGACTTTTTACTTCCTCTCACCCCAAGCAGGGATGATATATCCCTTTCTATCTCTCAGCTTCTCCTCCCTCTCAAACTATCCCTCTCCCCGTCACTCCCAGTGTTTCTCTCTCTGTTTCTACATTTTTCTGCTTACATGTATCTCTCTGTCTGACCGTCTTTCCACCTGGATGTGGTCTGATAAACTACAGTAACTGTGTGATTGTGATCCTCTGATCTTGTCCTCAAACACGTTAACCCAATCTCTTCTCTTGCCCATCACCATCCGTTTCTCTCTGTGCTGAGTGAACTCTATGAGGGGAGAGGAAGGCAGAGAGGAGAAGGGAGAGGGAAATCTGGTGACCAAATGTTACCGCCTGCCTGCCTGTGTGCCGCTGCTGCCAGGGGGGCTGAGATCAGCAATATGAGCCAATAGGGGTAGAGGAGAAGGAGAAAATGTGGAGGGAGAGAGGGTAGAGGAGAGAGAGAGAGCGGAAGAGAGATACATATTGAGAAATTGTCAGATAGGAGAAGATGAGAGAGACAGAGGGGCAAGATGACGGGGAGAGGGTTGATGCTGTCACACCCTGATCTGTTTCACCTGTCTTTGTGATTGTCTCCACCCCCCTCCAGGTGTCGCCCATCTTCCCCATTGTCCCCAGTGTATTTATACCTGTGTTCTCTGTTTGTCTGTTGCCAGTTCGTTTTGTTTCGTCAAGCCTACCAGCGGTTTTCCCCTTGCTCCTGTCTTTTCTAGTTTTTACCATTCTGCCTGCCCTGCCGTTCTGTACCTTTTGGACTCTGATCTGGATTACTGACCTCTGCCTGCCCTTGACCTGTCGTTTGCCTGCCCCCTGTTTTTGTAATAAACTTTTGTTACTTCGGCACTGTCTGCATCTGGTTCTTCTCCTGAAACGTGATAGATACATGGGATAGCAGAGAGGGTAGAGGGGTTGTGACTAGATGGAGTACAGCTATGGCCGTATGTGACTTTTAGTAGCCAGTTCTCCTAACTATGAAAAGGTCACTTCCGGTTGAAGGTCTATACCACTTAGTCGAAACCGGGTAGAGTGGATAGAGGGGCAAGGAAGGAGAGTAAAGGGCAGGGGAAAGAAAAAGTAATCAGAGTCAGCCATGACTCATGTCTTTCTAAGTGTTGCAGCACCACAGACCAGCTGGGTGTTTGATAGTCAGGGGTTAGGCTTGGCTGGGAACACATCGGCCAGTGTTTGTTGACAGCTCACAGATAGGTGATTTGAAGTTTGCTCAGGTCACCTGGTCAACCACCGTCCCAGGGGAAGTCAGCCCTTTCCCAGGCCCTCAGATTGTTCTAGTGTTTGTAGACCACCTTCACCTGGCCCTTGAGGGCCACCAAAGTACGGTTTCCCCAGTCCACATGAATTCCAACCTCTAACCACAATCACTAAACGGTGTGACTTAGCACAATCTTTACCAACTGAAGACAGGCATATCCACTGCACGGTGTGACTTAGCACAGTCTTTACCAACTGAAGACAGGCGTATCCACTGCACGGTGTGACTTAGCACAGTCTTTACCAACTGAAGACAGGCGTATCCACTGCACGGTGTGACTTAGCACAGTCCTTACCAACTGAAGACAGGCATATCCACTGCACGGTGTGACTTAGCACAGTCTTTACCAACTGAGGACAGGCGTATCCACTGCACGGTGTGACTTAGCACAGTGTTTACCAACTGAAGACAGGCGTATCCACTGCACGGTGCGACTTAGCACAGTCCTTACCAACTGAAGACAGGCATATCCACTGCACGGTGTGACTTAGCACAGTCTTTACCAACTGAAGACAGGCGTATCCACTGCATGGTGTGACTTAGCACAGTTTTACAGACTGAAGACAGGCGTATCCACTGAATGGTGCGACTTAGCACAGTCTTTACCGACTGAAGACAGGCGTATCCACTGCGTGCAGGACATTATAATAATAGAGTTAAGTAGCTTTTTTGTAGTAACATGATGCAAATTTGTGAAAGACTGCAACTGGACACTATAAAGTATTACATTTACATTACATTTTAGTCATTTAGCAGACGCTCTTATCCAGAGCGACTTACAGTTAGTGAGTACAAAAATATTTTGGGGGGGACTCAAGTATGAGTCCAAAGATACATTGTTGCCTTCAGAAAGTATTCACACCCCTTGACTTTTTCCACATTTTGTTGTGTTACAGCTTGAATTTAAAATTGATTACATTTAGATTTTTGGTCACTGGCCTGCACACAATACTACCCCATAATGTCAAAGTGGAGTTATGTTTTTCTAAATGTTTACACATGAATAAAAAAATGAAAATCTGAAATGTCTTGAGTCAATAGGTATTCAAGCCCTTTGTTATGGCAAGCAGGAAATAAGTTCAGCAGAAAAATGTGCTTAACAAGTCACATAATACGTTGCATCAACTCACTCTCTGTGTAATAAGTGTTTAACATGTTTTTTGAATGACTACCTCATCTCTTTACCCCACACATACAATTATCTGTAAGGTCACTCAGTCGAGCAGTGAATTTCAAACACAGATTCAACCACAAAGACCAGGGAGGTTTTCCAATGCCTTACAAAGAAGGGCACCTATTGGTAGATGTAAAAAAAGCAGACATTGAGTATCCCTTCGAGCATGATGAAGTTATTCATTACACTTTGGATGGTGTATCAATACACCCAGTCACTACAAAGATACAAGGATCCTTCCTAACTCAGTTGCCGGAGAGGAAGGAAACCGCTCTGGGATTTCACCATGAGGCCAATGGTGTCAGTTACAGAGTTTAATGGCTGTGATAGGAGAAAACTGAGGATGGATCAACAACATTGTAGTTACTCCACAATACTAACCTAATTGACAGAGTGAAAAGAAGGAAGCCTGTACAGAATAAAAATATTCCAAAACATGCATTCTGTTTGCAACAAGGCATTAAAGTAATACTGACAAATAATGTGGCAAAGCAATTCACTTTTTGTCCTCAATACAAAGTGTTATGTTTGGGGCAAATCCAATACAACACATTACTGAGTAGCATCTCTCCATATTTTCAAGCATAGTGGTGGTTGCATCATGTTATGGGTATGCTTATAATCATTAAGGAATGGGGGGGTTTTCAAGATAAAAATAAATGGAATGGAGCTAAGCACAGGCAAAATCCTAGAGGCAAACCTTGTTCAGTCTGCTTCCACCAGACACTGGGGAATGAATTCACCTTTCAGCAGGACAATAACCTAAAACACAAGGACAAATCTACACTGGAGTTGCTTACCAAGAAGACAGTAAATGTTCCTGAGTGGCCGAGTTACAGTTTTGACTTAAATCCACTTGGAAATTTATGGCAAGACCTGAAAATGGTTGTCTAGCAAGGATCAACAACCAAATTGACAGAGCTTGAATAATCTTTAAAAGAATAATGGGCAAATGTTGCACAATCCATGTGTGGAAAGCTATTAGAGACTTACCCAGAAAGACTCACAGCTGTAATCACTGCCAAAGGTGCTGCTACAAAGTATTGACTCAGGTGTGTGAATACCTACAGTGGGGAAAAAAAGTATTTAGTCAGCCACCAATTGTGCAAGTTCTCCCACTTAAAAAGATGAGAGAGGCCTGTAATTTTCATCATAGGTACACGTCAAATATGACAGACAGAATCAGGAAAAAAAATCCAGAAAATCACATTGTAGGATTTTGTATGAATTTATTTGCATATTATGGTGGAAAATAAGTATTTGGTCAATAACAAAAGTTTCTCAATACTTTGTTATATACCCTTTGTTGGCAATGACACAGGTCAAACGTTTTCTGTAAGTCTTCACAAGGTTTTCACACACTGTTGCTGGTATTTTGGCCCATTCCTCCATGCAGATCTCCTCTAGAGCAGTGATGTTTTGGGGCTGTCACTGGGCAACACGGACTTTCAACTCCCTCCAAAGATTTTCTATGGGGTTGAGATCTGGAGACTGGCTAGGCCACTCCAGGACCTTGAAATGCTTCTTACGAAGCCACTCCTTCGTTGCCCGGGCGGTGTGTTTGGGATCATTGTCATGCTGAAAGACCCAGCCACGTTTCATCTTCAATGCCCTTGCTGATGGAAGGAGGTTTTCACTCAAAATCTCACGATACATGGCCCCATTAATTCTTTCCTTTACACGGATCAGTCGTCCTGGTCCCTTTGCAGAAAAACAGCCCCAAAGCATGATGTTTCCACCCCCATGCTTCACAGTAGGTATGGTGTTCTTTGGATGCAACTCAGCATTCTATGTCCTCCAAACACGACGAGTTGAGTTTTTACCAAAAAGTTATATTTTGGTTTCATCTGACCATATGACATTCTCCCAATCCTCTTCTGGATGTACTCTAGCAAACTTCAGACGGGCCTGGACATGTACTGGCTTAAGCAGGGGGGACACGTCTGGCATTGCAGGATTTGAGTCCCTGGCGGCGTAGTGTGTTACTGATGGTAGGCTTTGTTACTTTGGTCCCAGCTCTCTGCAGGTCATTCACTAGGTCCCCCCGTGTGGTTCTGGGATTTTTGCTCACCGTTCTTGTGATCATTTTGACCCCACGGGGTGAGATTTTGCGTGGAGCCCCAGATCGAGGGAGATTATCAGTGGTCTTGTATGTCTTCCATTTCCTAATATTTGCTCCCATAGTTGATTTCTTCAAACCAAGCTGCTTACCTATTGCAGATTCTGTCTTCCCAGCCTGGTGCAGGTCTACAATTTTGTTCCTGGTGTCCTTTGACAGCTCTTTGGTCTTGGCCATAGTGGAGTTTGGAGTGTGACTGTTTGAGGTTGTGGACAGGTGTCTTTTATACTGATAACAAGTTCAAACAGGTGCCATTAATACAGGTAACGAGTGGAGGACAGAGGAGCCTCTTAAAGAAGAAGTTACAGGTCTGTGAGAGCCAGAAATCTTGCTTGTTTGTAGGTGACCAAATACTTATTTTCCACCATAATTTGCAAATCAATTCATTAAAAATCCTACAATGTGATCTTCTGGATTTTATTTCTCATTTTGTCTGTCATAGTTGACGTGTACCTATGATGAAAATTACAGGCCTCTCTCATCTTTTTAAGTGGGAGAACTTGCACAATTGGTGGCTGACTAAATACTTTTTTCCCCACTGTATGTAAATGAGATATTTCTGTATTTAACTTTCAACAAATTAGCAAACATTTCTAAAAACATGTTTTCACTTTGTCATTATGGGGTATTGTGTGTAAATGGGTGACAAAAAGTAATCCATTTTGAATTCAGGCTGTAACACAACCACATGTGGAATACGTATGACTATGAATACTTTCTTTCTGAAGGCACTGTATGTCATATGGGTTAAAAGGGTGTATGATGTTTTGTGTGGGAGTCACAATGTGCCACTCTGTTTCACACGTCCCTTTTTTCATCCCTGGTTGTGAGCTCCGGTCTCATAGGTAGGTTTCCTGGTGATTACCAGAGTGGCTACAAGTGCAGCCAGTGGCGGTTCCCTTGAAAGACTCATTCAGGGAGAGAGAGTTTGGGGGTCGTTTTTCTGTGTGGCCACCTGCTCATGCTCTCAAAATGTCGGTGCCCGGAGAAGACACGTTTCCGAGGTGAGCAGGACGATTATGTGATGGAGTTACGTTGGGATGCCACCGGGCCTCAAGCAAAGTCAGGAGAAGAGGAATATTGGGACAGGGACACAGAAAGGTGGATTTCTGAAGAGGAATGGAGGGGGGAAAAGTAGAAGAAGAGGTGGAAGAGAATGAGGAAAGCAGAGATTGGATTTGAATTTGAGGAAGATGGCGATAAAAATGGAGCTGGAGTGTCGAAGAAGAGTGGTGTGAAGTGCAAACATTTCTGGAGGTGAAATGAAAGTGAATGAGGTTGGGTTAAGTGAGGTGGAAAGTGTGGTGAAGAGCTCGGAACCTGAGCCTGGCATCAATGGATATGATTAAGAAGAATCTAATCCAGTAGGAGTTACATTTTTTGAGAAAGTACCTGTTGGCTGATCCATTTGTGGTTTCAGGGTGGTGGGAAAGGAGTTCGGTGCAGTTGAATCAGTGAAGGTAACCTGTAGTGGACTTGCTCCGTGTCACACAACTGGGGTAGCATTAAGTGTGGAGGTGGAGCAATTGAAGTTATCAACTGTACTGCAGAAATGGAACGTAAATCACAGAAAACAGATGTTGTGGTGGCAGCTGCAGAGAAGTATTTGGGTATATGAGATTTGACTTCAGAAGAGAGTTACAGGGTGTGTTGAGTGGTGGTGTCTCGTCCTCCCAGGCCGTTGGCATGGTGCAGATGCAGGAGTGTTTTTATTTTTGTTAATTTTTTGGTTTAGTTTGTCCTTTTCCCCTTTTCCCATTTTGTATCACAAAGTATAATGGATTTATAGTATAGTCCAGTTGGGGGCGGTAATGCAACATTATAAAATAAAAACATATTTCACCAACATTTGCACCCCCCCTCCCCCTCCCCCCTTTCTAGCTGGGACTTTGCTGATAACTACTTTATTGATGGAAAGTGTACTTACTATTCCTGTGATAGGTGGTTGTCCCACCTAGCTATCTTAAGATGAATGCACTAACTGTATGTCTCTCTGGATGAGAGCATCTTCAAAATGACTAAAATGGCAAATGTACAAATGTAAATATTGGATGCTGCCAAAGAAGCTCCAAAGAAGAGGAAGATGAAGAAGAATTCAGGAAGAGACCAAGCTCCATACACCCGGCAGACACTGCACACTTACCGGTGCCTTAACAAGCTCAGTTAGGTACTAATCCAACGGGAACCAGAGACGAAGCAAGCACGGATGAGAATCAGAGGAATAGAAGCAGAGGAATAGAAGCAGACGAGCGGCCATGTTTCCTTCAACATGCTCAATCCACACTCACTGGGAGCTTGCCTGTCAACTTCTGGGTGTCTTGTAAACTTGTCCCAAACGTTACTGTGTGTGGTGGAGGCGAACATAAAGTTAAGAAGTTAAGATTTACTGTATTGCTATAGCGTTGGTGATAGAATCTCTGGTGTGTGTTTGTTTGTTTTGACAGTAAGCAAGCGCTGGGAGCAACTGGGTTTTAGATTTAGTATTGATTTGAATTGTTTCTTTCTTTAGTATTTGGCCCCCTTTTGATTTGAGATGGTTTAGTTCTTGAGACAGTTGAATTACTGTAATGCCTGATATAATATAGACCAGGGCTCTCCAACACTGTTCCTGGAGAACTACCCTCCTACAAATTTTCTCTCCAACCCCAGTTGTAACTAACCTGATTCAGCATATCAACCAGCTAATTATCAGAATCAGGTGTGCTAGATTAGGGTTGGAGTGAACCTACAGGATGGTAGCTCTCCAGGAATAGGGTTGGAGAGCCCTGATATAGACTGATAAACAGAGTTAGTAAGTGATTCAGACATCATACTTTCACCAGTTTTCTGTCTTGCAGTTCTTATGTGGATGTTACCGGTGGTTTTGACGCGACTCCCCTAGAACTCTGAACTCTTGCCACGGCCAATTGAGTGCACTACAACTGAATCTGCACTACGGGCCTGCATCACAGTGGGAGCTTTCATTATTTGATTATTTTTCCTTTTGCCAAGTACCTTGTAATATTTGGGACCTTGTTTTAAAAAGAGACCTTGTTGATAATAAATTGTAGCTTGTTATTCCAGTCTCAGCCTCCTATGTGAACCAGGTTGCAAGCTCCCACCAAATTTTAAAGAACCCCGTGTGCTGTATTTTTAATGGAAAGAGTTCCTCTTATCATGCTTAGGTGGCGTAATATCAGCTACACTTATTCCCAGGGGTGCAACTTTCACTGGGGACGGGGGGGATATGTCCCCCCCAGTTTTATCATTGGAATGTGGCAATGGTGTGCTTTAGGACCATGCGTACGCCTCCAAGAGGTCGGGTAGGCTGTTTGGAGAGTTTATCCGACTGGATAAAAAAAAAAAAAATGTAATTATGTCCCCCCCACTTCTAAAACCAAAGTTGCGTCCCTGCTTAATCCCTACCGCAGGGGAGGCAACCCTGGTCCTGGAGTGCCGCAGGCACTTCATGTTTTTGATTTAACGGACCTGGAAGAACAGGTGTGTTGAATATAGGCAATCACTGAACTGCTCAATTAGCTAAATTGGGCAGGTGTGATGCATATTTGGAACAAAGTCGTGCAGTACCTGTGGCACTCCAGGAACAGGGTTGCCTACCCCTGCCCTACCGACTCACACACAGCCTGAGGTTGTGATTGAACTGAAGCCTCCCATCTATCCTGTCTGTCGGTGTCTCTGTCCTCCACCTCTCAGACTCCTCTACTAGAATTTCACAGCAGGTTACTGAACTTCATCCCTCAATGTAAAAAACAGAGCTGTCCTCTTACGCTGCATTAGCAGACTCTAACAAGCTCAGTTTCTCGCATCTCTCTTCCTCTCTCCTTTGGCTTGTGCTCTCTCTCCCCCATACTCTCAATTTTTCTCTTTCTCCCTCTATCGTTTTCTCTTTTTCTCTCTCTCACTCTCCCCCATCTTTTCCCCTGTGACAGGTCTCGTTAGTTAGACTGAGACAGTGCAGTCAGAATGGAGGAATGCTCCACTCCCCTGGCATCACATCACTCTAGTTATATCAAGTGTTGAAATAACAGGATAAATATCTTTGGGAATAGTTTTTTGGTGCATCAAACATTTTGAGGACATTACTAGAAATCACACAATGCTCTTGTCTCATTTTTGACTTTTCTGAATGATTTATTCTGCCATTATGTTGTCATTAATCATTGCAGAGTAATATGCCAGGCTAAGGTTTGGATTGTACAACAGGCATTTCTTTATAACTCACCATTGGTGTAATTCCCTGAAAATGCAGTAAATAACAATCAAAGACACATTACAAAGATGAGACAGTCCTGCTTTGGTTAATATCTTATCTACACACGGAGTGACTGCTGAAGACATGTCGGCCTGCTTCCCATCCAGTCACTCTCTGATGTATCCTTACTCACTCTAAAAAACGTTAACGAATTACCATAGCATGATTCAGAGCCCTGTACCACTGTCGTAAGATAGCGGTTTGATCAATTTGTGTGTGCAGGTCAGAGGCTGAACAATAGCAGATACCATAGATACTATAACAGAGTTTAGATCCCCCCCCCCCACACACACACACACACACACACTCACACTCTCTCTGACACACACACACACTTCTCTGATGGGGACGCCAGTGCAGTACATCAGGTGGTGAGCAGAACCAACAGATCCGGTACTGATACAAGAGGCGAAATCTGGCTACCCAGAGCCACACAGACTTGGTTCAACCATAGTGATGTATAGGAGCTGTCAGAGTCCAAACCCCAGCTGATCTATTAGGGCAACGCCCCATGGCTTCATGTGGTGGCTGAGTTTGTGTGTGACTGTCAGTGGGTGTTTGAGGAATCCGTAGGTTTGTGGGTGAAAGAGGAACAGACCATCCCATGCAAAAGTATGAACTGTAAGTTAAGGAAACAGACTAGGAATGAAAGCAATAAATGGTCAGATTTGGCAAGAGTGATATATGGCTACGGCAAGGGGGAGAAAGAGAGAGTGTGTGTGTATTGTTCCTCTTCATAAACTCCAGTCCTGGGAGAGGGAGAGCACTGCCAGGTCCCTGGTCTGTCTGTCTTTTGGGAAATGCTGGGCCGCTAAGAAATAACTCAGGGATATTTACCGCTGACCATTTGTCTTAACCCCAAAAGCACATAAAACCCAAACGCCTGTCATGGTGTTAGACCCTCGCCCAAACATTCAGAGTCCCCAAGAGCCCCCTCATTCCTCCTCTCACCCTCCTCCCTCGCTGCACCATTACCCCATAAAGCTATCTTCTGACTAACCTCTGACCTGTCTTTCTGGATGTGGAGCTATGACCCAAGACAGAAGTTGAATGTCAATTCTAAAAAGTTCAGTCCGCTCTCAAGTTTTGTCTGAATTGATACAGAGAAATGGGGGGAGATGGGTTTGGAACTTCCAGGTACAGTAGCTAGCTAACGTCCTGGTATACTAGCTAGCTAACTTCCAAGTATACTATCTAGCTAACATCCTGGTACAGCAGCTAGCTAACGTCCTGGTACACTAGCTAGCTAACGTCCTTTTACAGTAGCTAGCTAACTTTCAGTTACAGTAGCTAGGTATCATCATGAAGCTGGCAAAGCTCCTCAAAAGAGAATGCCATGGACTCTGTTGAACCTTAGGCATCACAGCTCCAGGACTCTAACAAACCACCCTAATGCAGGAGGTCGTCATCCCCCCCTGCTTACCAAAGCAATGATAGGCTACCCCCAGTAGGGTCCTCTCCCTCCAGGCGTGCCACAGCCATGGTCCCCTGCATTACTCCAGGGCTCTCTAAATAAACTCTCCGTAACCCACCACTGTATGTCTGTCTATTTAACAAGCCCAAGGTGTTGGTCCTGCCCATGCAGACCAAATGATATCATGCATTTAAATATAATCATACTTAGCGGCCAGTGGAGGCTGCTGAGGAGAGGACGGCTCATAATAATGGCTGGAATGTAGTCATTGGAATGGCATCAACCACATGGAAACCACGTGTTTGATGTGTTTGATACCATTCTATTGACTCCATTCCAGCCATTATTATGAGCCGTCCTCCCCTCAGCAGCCTCCACTGTTAGGGGCCTATAATCTGAGGCTGTCTGAGGAGATTGGTGGTAATGTGATATGGGAGATGGGAGAAGGTAGCTGGTGGATGTTGATTGGGCCTGCTCTCAATGTGGATATGGGGATGTTTGTTTTTACAGAGATAAGAGAGTGATGTAATTTAGGCTGTGGATCACTATGACTGTCACCCTACTGCAGTCAACAGCACCCTACCGCAGGACCCTACTGCAGTCAACAGCACCCTACTGCAGGACCCTACTGCAGTCAACAGCACCCTACTGCAGGACCCTACTGCAGTCAACAGCACCCTACTGCAGGACCCTACTGCAGTCAACAGTACCCTACTGCAGGACCCTACTGCAGTCAACAGCACCCTACTGCAGGACCCTACTGCAGTCAACAGCACCCTACTGCAGGACCCTACTGCAGTCAACAGCACCCTACTGCAGGACCCTACTGCAGTCAACAGTACCCTACTGCAGGACCCTACTGCAGTCAACAGTACGCTACTGCAGGACCCTACTGCAGTCCACACTTTTAAAAACAGAACACATATTGGAGGTCACCCTTTACTGGCCCTCTGAGGTGGATTCCAACAGGGGTGGATGCACGTTACAACCAATAGAGTACCACTCAACAACCCAGAAAGCGGACAAGCTGTTTAGGATGTTGGATCTGTGGCATGCAGGGATTTTCTAAGCCACATTGTATGCACCACGAAACAGAGAAAAAAGGACCAAGATACTATAAATCCTCCCACGTGTAAGAGCCCAGACAAACAGGCCTAGCACCTGATGGTCCTCACAATATCCAGACGATGGTCTACATAGTCTACTGCTTCTGGCTCGTGTGGGCGTCTGTTGCCGTGGGAGACCAGCGGCCCTCTCCATAGGCCTCTGTGCGAAGTGCAGTAAAAAAGCCTGTAAGTTTCCTCTGTGTCCAGGCTGTGCTTTCTGGAGGCCAGGCCGTTTTGAAAGGAGGGGAAATGGGGGGGCACGGAAGGGTCAAGTCTCCCCCATTGTGCTGGTCTCCAGGGACAATGACAGCGGGCTGCTGCAGTAAGGGAGGCAGTGGGGAGAACATCCACGGGGCAGAGGGGTTAGATTTTTCCAGGAGGGGACGGGGGAACGTGGGTGTTGCCAAAAGCAGCAAGCAGTTGGAGAATGTGAAGAGAACTGGACTGAATCATACAGTAAGTAATGCAGCCCAAGAGCGTCATTAAGTCAATGTGATTTTCATACAGTGGGCTTTGCACAACAACATAAGCAAACAAGTTTGCCCTTAGGGTTGTTACTGAATTATTAAATGCTACTTCCCATTGTTTTTAATGAGTTGACTTCGGACTGGGGTATTGTATTGTTTTTTGTATTTAAAGGTTAAAAAAAAAAAATCCTAACCATTTTTATTTGTTTAGTTATTTTGGGGTTGTGGGGGTTACATTAGTTTTATTTTATTTTTGGCAGCAAGGAGAAGGCCATGGAATACTGATTATGCTTATTTCATTTAATTAGGACATATTCTTGTTTAGTCAACCCTTTCTCATACATAAGCAGATGCTAATACACCTTTATCATGCACACACACACACACAAATAAAAACAGACTTTAATGTAAACACACAAACACATTGTAACGATCCCGGCAGTCTGAGTCGGGTCCTGTCTGTGGACTAGTTTTTCTGCTCGTGATCTCCAGTTTCCCGAGGGTTCTGGAACGCTCCGGGGAGCTCTCTTGATTTCCGCACCTGCATCCCATCAGCAATCTGCACACCTGGTCCTGATCATCACCCTTCTTAGGCTCTGGCCTAACATCCATTCCCTGCCGGATCGTTAGCCATGAACATCACTCGTCCGGAACCTTCATCCAACCTCTGCCTGGTGGTCGGCGGCTGCCGAGCCATGATTGGATCAACCACTGCACCCCCAACAACTAATCAACGCCGCCCGCTCTGTTCCCTGGATTATTCAGCATCACTCTTGAATTTGTAAATAAACACTCACCTTCGTTTCAACTTACCTTGTCCTGGTCTGCTTCTGGGTTCTGGCTTTGTAACTCGTGACACACATACACAATCACACAGTTCCACACGCACGCTCTTCAACAACAAATTAACCCTCGAGAGTCTAAACCCTGTCTAAGCTAACTAGATATATGGAAATGTTTTAAGATGGTCATACCAAGGATTATTTAACTATTTGATTTTGAATTTTAAGGTATAAAAATATTTAAAGAAAATATTGGATGAAATATTGAATTTGGCATTACTGTTATTAACCAATAGAAATGCATTGAATAACATACTTGGTCCAACAGATAGTCCCCAAAATAATCTGAAGGAAGTTTGTTCTGAAGTGTCTGTCCTATATCTGAGAGATGTAAGAAAGATCAGGAAACTATATACACTACCAGTCAAAAGTTTGGACACCTACTCATTCAAGGGTTTTTCTTTATTTTTTACTATTTTCTACATTGTAGAATAATAATGAAGACATTAAAACTATGAAATAACACATATGGAATCATGTAGTAACCAAAAAAGTGTTAAACAAATCCAAATATATTTTACATTTGAGGTTCTTCAAATAGCCACCCTTTGCCTTGATGACAGCTTTGCACACTCTTGGCATTCTCTCAACCAGCTTCATGAGGAATGCTTTTCCAACAGTCTCGAGGAGTGCCCACATATGCTGAGCATTTGTTGGCTGCTTTTCCTTCACTCTGCAGTCCGACTCATCCCAAACCATCTCAATTTGGTTGAGGTCGGGGGATTGTGGAGGCCAGGTCATCTGAGGCAGCACTCCATCACTCTCCTTCTTGGTAAAATAGCCCTTACACAGCCTGGAGGTGTGTTGGGTCATTGTCCTGTTGAAAAACAAATGATAGTCCCACTAAGCCCAAACCAGATGGGATGGCATATCGCTGCAGAATGCTGTGGTAGCCATGCTGGTTAAGTGTACCTTGAATTCTAAATAAATCACAGACAGTGTCACCAGCAAAGCACCCCCACACCATAACACCTCCTCCTCCATGCTTTACGGTGGGAACTACACATGAAGAGATCATCCGTTCACCCACACCACATCTCACAAAGACACAGCGGTTCGAACCAAACATTTCCAATTTGGACTCCAGACCAAAGGACAGATTTCCACCGGTCTAATGTCCATTGCTTGTGTTTCTTGGCCCAAGCAGGTCTCTTCTTATTATTGGTTTCCTTTAGTAGTGGTTTCTTTGCAGCAATTCGATCATGAAGGCCTGATTCACACAGTCCCCTCTGAACAGTTGATGTTGAGATGTGTCTGTTGGTTGAACTCTGTGAAGCGTTTATTTGGGCTGCAATTTCTGAGGCTGGTAACTCTAATGAACTTATCCTCTGCAGCAGAGGTAACTATGGGTCTTCCTTTCCTGTGGCTGTCCTCATGAGAGCCAGTTTCATCATAGGGCTTGATGGTTTTTGCGACTAAACTTGAAGAAACGTTCAAAATTCTTGAAATGTTCCGTATTGACTGACCTTCATGTCTTAAAGTAATGATGGACTGTCGTTTCTCTTTGCTTATTTGAGCTGTTCTTGCCATAATATGGACTTGGTGTTTTACCAAATAGTGCTGTCTTCTTTATACTCCCCCTACATTGTCACAACACAACTGATTGGCTCAAACTCATTAGGAAGGAAAGAAATTCCACAAAATAACTCTTAAGAAGCCACACCTGTTAATTGAAATGCATTCCAGGTGACTACATCATGAAGCTGGTTGAGGGAATGCCAAGAGTGTGCAAAGCTGTCATCAAGGCAAAGGGTGGCTATTTGAAGAATCTCAAATCTCAAATATATTTTGATTTGTTTAACACTTTTTTGTTACTACATGATTCCATATGTGTTATTTCATAGTTTTGATGTCTTCTCTATTACTCTACAATGTAAACAACTGTAAAAATAAAGAAAAACCCTTGAATGAGTAGGTGTGTCCAAACTTTTGACTGGTAGTGTATATATTTTACATGTATTTATACCCTTATTTTAGGCAATAAACTATATATACTGTACTTCCATTCATTTTTTAACTGGTACCCGGGACCTTCCGACTGACTCTTGTGAGGCTTGTGGGTGTCCTAGAGCAAAACGGAGAATGCCATCTTGTTCATGTAGGCCAAACCATTCGGACGCTATAGACGTTATTGTGAGAAGACTGATTTTCGGGACATCTCATGGTCTGACAAACAACGCTCTAGCTCTGCCACCTTTCACTGCAGGTGTGGAAGGGTGATATCAGCGGATGTGGTGGATTGAGACGCAGCCCATGCAAAAACACAGATATCTCTAGCTTAAACAGACGGATTTTGATGGGGATTTGTTTAGTATGTTAATTAGATTTCCGTGAGGGCGTGGAAATTGTAGGCTAAGGGTTGGTTAACAAAGTATTAATAATTCCACCATTTCTGTTGGTATTTTCCCCACATAATACCAATCACTTATTTATCTATTTATTTGTGCATTCTATAGCCGTCCAGTTTCCAAGGGTTGGAAGTTGGCAGGTTCTCTCTCTTTTTGTGTGGAATTTTACATTTAAAAGGACCACCCATTGGGCTCTGAGGGGGCAGATTACCATAGAGACGTCTGTTCGGAATATTAATGGGCTTCTCCTGGGAAAACTGCCCACGGATTGAGCCACTCCAAACCCAGTGTCCCTGCTTCCGCCACTGTTGCAGGCCTCTGGGGAGTGTGTGTGTGTGTGTGCGTGTGCGTGTGTGTGTGTGCGTGTGTGTGTGTGTGTGTGTGTGTGTGTGTGTGTGTGTGTGTGTGTGTGTGTGTGTGTGTGTGTGTGTGTGTGTGTGTGTGTGTGTGTGTGTGTGTGTGTGTGTGTGTGTGTGTGTGTGTGTGTAAGCCAAGTCTGGGGTCTGGTCCTCACCCAGTCCAGTATGTGCTCTGCACCCACACAGTTAGCTAGCGCATAACTCGGAAATGGGGTAATTACAGGACACAGTACATCCATATAAAGATGGAGAGAAGGTTTGTGTGTCTGTGCAGTTGAACGTTGCACAAGCCTATTAACACTTAATCTTAATAGATATCATTTAAGATTGCATTTTCTCTCAAAACACTTTGTTAGGGTGTAACTCACCCCATCCACCACCAATAGGTGCCTTGGGATCTTTTCAGACCCAGCCAACTTCCTTTCTACTCATCCAGAGATCCTGAAGTGAACAGGAACTGATGTGGCTTTTTTCGCTATACTCGACTTGAGTAGGTTGAGTCACTGACGTGATCTTTCTGTCCGGTTTTGCGCCCCCTCTGGCTTGTGTGGTGGAGGATAGTCAGCCTTGTCTCAGGGTAGTAAGTTGGTGGTCTGTTGATATCCCTCTAGTGGTGTGGGGGCTGTGCTTTGGCAAAGTGGGTGGGGTTATATCCTGCCTGGTTGGCCCTGTCCAGGGGTATCGTCGGACAGGGCCACAGTGTCCCCCAACCCCCCCTGTCTCAGCCTTCAGTATCTATGCTGCAATAGTCTATGTGCCGGAGGGCTAGGGTCGGTCTGTCCTATCTGGTGAAATTCTCCTGTCTTATCTGGTGTCCTGTGTGAACTTAAGTATGCTCCCTCTAATTCTCCCTCCTCTCTCTCTCTCTCTCTCTCTCTCTCTCTCTCTCTCTCAGAGGACCTGAGCCCTAGGACAATGCCGCAGGACTACCTGGTCTGATGACTCCTGGCGGTCCCCAGTCCACCTGGTCGTGCTGCTGATCCAGTTTCTGCTGTTTTGCCTGTGGCTATGGAACCCTGACTTGTTCACCAGACGTGCTACCTTGTCACGGAAGTGCTGTTTTCGATCCTCTCGCTCTCTTCCCCTACCTCTCTCTCTCTCTCTACCGCTCCTGCTGTCTCGACCCCTGAATGCTCGGCTATGAAAAGCCAACTGACATTTACTCCTTAGGTACTGACCTGTTGTACTCTCTACAACCACTGTGATTATTATTTGACCATGTTGGTCATCTATGAACGTTTGAACATCTTGAAGAATGACCTGGCCTTAATAATGGCCATGTACTCTTATAATCTCCACCAGCACAGCCAGAAGAGGACTGGCCACCCCTCAGAGCCTGGTTCCTCTCTAGGTTTCTTCCTAGGTTCCTGCCTTTCATGGGAGTGTTTCCTAGCCATCATGCTTCTACATCTGCATTGCTTGCTGTTTGGGGTTTTAGGCTGGGTTTCTGTATAAGCAATTTGTGACATCTGCTGATGTAAAAAGGCTTTATAAATACATTTGATTTGATTTGATCCTTCACCTTCACCCGTATCATGGCTGTAGGGTATCCTATGGTAATCAGTAGTGGGCCTGTAGTCAGACCTGTCCCTCAGAGCAGCTGACTATATGATTAGTTCCACTCAAACGGTTGGGTTTCTGTTTAGTCACTCACGATCTCAGTCTCTTGAGTTGCCCTGAGTTCCCCTTTAAAGCGGTGGTGCCAATCAAATCAATTAAAGTATTTCCATAATAACTATGCTTTTACAGTGTCATACATAACATACAAAGCAACAAGTGAACTCTGTTGCTGGAGTGATGATTCCTGTAGTTAACAGATCTACTCCACCGTGTCTCTTCTCGTTGGAGGATTGAATTGGACACCTGCATATGGTCATGCTCTACTCGCCCTCTGATTGGTCAGAAATAAGCCATAGGTCTACGCAGACAGGGCAGCTCAGTGAAGACAGCCCGATAAAGATTGGTTGATGGGTTGAGGATTATGCTAAGCCCTCTTGTCACAGGGCGAGACCGTTCATCTTATTTCAGTGCGCTGTTGGGACTGAGCCCATACATGTGACTTGGCCTGGGAGCGCACTGGCGGGGGAAAACATACATGTGTAATATGTCATCTGTCTACTCCCAAGTCCCACCATTTCCCCATTAGAAGAGCAGGGATACTGATGGCTTTTTCAGATGGGTCTCGCTGCTGCTTTCAACTGAAGTCATCTCTCTCCCTCTCTCATCCTTCCCGTTACTCGTTTTCCCCCTCTTTCCTACCTGTCCGGTGCCAAACTGATGTCTTCCAATTGGATCGCTGGACACAGGTGCTACATATCCTCCTCCCACCTTGATCAGCCAATGAGTTATAAGTGTACAGCCAGATCATGTAATATGATAATACAAATAATTATGCAGTTGTCAGTGACTGCAAAATAATATGGTAATTACATTACATACATGGGAAAGTGGATACTTCAGCTGGAGTGGTAGTTTCACTTCAGGAAGGGGCATCTTTCTCTCACACTAAAAGGCCGAACACACTGTCGAAATCGTTCTCACTTCTCTACCCTAAGCCACAGGGGATTTGGCTTTGCATGATGTTTGCAAAGTAACAACAAAAGTAAAACACAGTTGCCAGAATCAACATAATCTCTCAAAAAGATGCAAATGATTAGATGGATCAAAAACAACGATGGATGCCATATACGACTAAATTGTGTCAAACAATGAGGTTAATAAATATTCTGATATTAAAAACATACAATAACATGGATAAAATCCTATTTTATGGTCCTCCTATGCCATGTGTACATACTATTAAATTGTGGTTTCAACAATCACAACAGCTTCCAAAATGTGTGATTTATAGTAGTAGAGAATAGGAAAATGGCAATTGATCCCCTGGTGTGGTGAAGCTAGTCAATATTTCCTTGAGTTGACCTTTAAAGGATGGCAGCACTGAATATCTTTAAAGAGAGCTTTGCTGGAAGGGACGCAAAGTCCCCTGCTTTAAATTTGAACTTTTTTTCACGGTTTTACTGATTTTCTGCCAAGTAGCCTCCCCCAGCAAAGATCTAGAGTCTTACAACATGCAGACTGGAGGGAGGAGGGACCCCCTGCTGCTCCAGCTGACAGAAGAGAAAGCATCAGAAAATAAATGAGAAAAACAAGGCTTCTGAGAGAACCGCCTTCTCTCAGGCTCTTTATCTTTAACTCTTTCTGTCTACCTCTCTGTCTCAACATGACTGAACACTAAAACAATGATGTTGATATTGGGTTGGTATCAGGGGCACAACTTTAGTTTTAGAAGTGAGGGGGACATAATATATATGTATATTTTTATTATTATTTTATCCAGTCGGATAAACACTCCAAACAGCCTACCCGACCTCTCGGAGGCGTCCGCATGGTCCTAAAGCACACCCTTGCCTTGTTTTGTATCACATTCCAATGATAAAACTGGGGGGGGACAAAAATGCAATTTCAGAATGTGGAGGGGACATGTCCACCCCCGTCCCCAGTGAAAGTTGCACCCCTGGTTGGTATAAATGTTATGAATTTAACTAGAGAGTCCTTGTTCCCCCACCCCATTTAATAAGTAGTTAATGTTATGTGTAATAAAATATCAACAACCATTTTGTTTCTAAAGTATTTTCTCTTTTATTGCAAATACAATACAAAAGGTAAGCTTATTTTTAAGAAAGTACAGTAACATGTTAAGATAGCTGAAGAAAACGAATTGTTCAGACGTATCAGAAAGAAACATCATTACTGAGATAGTATGTGGTAGGACATAGAAAAAACTGTTCCTCAGAGAACACAGGAATGCTGGTACGTACCTCTAATAAAGCATATCAGCCACAGCATAAAAGAAATTAACTGCAAAACTTTGTCCATATAAGAAAAAAACGTATTTCCAGTTCTTTCAGCCATAGTTTAGAATCCAAACTCAAGAAATTCACAATGAACAATAATCCGTACACAACTAGATAGCAAAAAATGACAAATAAAACATTTAAGATAAAAAGATTTTACATACGATAAATAAAACGTGATTACAGTTTGTACCATTTTTAAAGTACCCACTCGGCTAAAAAGACCGGTTTATATGACATTTAATATCCAGAAGATAACTTATTTTTAAGACAAATTAATTTGTTGTATAAAGTATCAAATAAAGAATAAAATGCAAAATAATAATTAATTTAAAAAATAAATTAAAGGGTTAAGACTGAGAGGGGGTGGGGGCAGGCAGGCAGGCGGGCTGTAAAATGACACTGGTGTGGTGATGGACTGCAGGAGACACCCGAAAGGTCAAAGGGCACTTCCTGTGGCTGTCAAACACATGTTGTCAGACGGTAAGTATAATCTCAGCTGTGGCTTCTCTCTTCTATAATATATGCTGTAACACACCCACACACACCCTTTCACCCAACCTCTGATATACTAGGCACTAATGGTGCAAAAGGCTGGAATCTCCTGCACAAAACGATAACGTCAACTTATTTTGTTGTCATTCACAGCATGTGCCTCTTACATCTAAGAACGTGTTATAATCATGAGAAATCATTGATGGAGAAACCCTAAACTGCACAAATACAAAATGTAATTTATTTTCTTGAATGGCACAGAACATACTGTAAGCACAATGCACTGCAGGAAACATACACAACCAAAAAAGGATAGAGATTTACTGCCTGTACAAAATTCCACCAGAGAATTGAAGCCATAGAATAGATAACTGCACTACTGTGAGTGGTTTCCTGCTCAACTGGATACAAATAAAGCTTTT
The DNA here is from genome assembly GCF_020615455.1 of Coregonus clupeaformis. Taxonomy (NCBI): domain Eukaryota; kingdom Metazoa; phylum Chordata; class Actinopteri; order Salmoniformes; family Salmonidae; genus Coregonus; species Coregonus clupeaformis. The sequence continues at coordinate 20,896,783 of NC_059192.1, forward strand.
CTCTACAAAAATATTCAAAAAACAAACTGCCAGAGTAAAAAAGGTAAGAAAACATACACAGTACCTATTAAAAATATCAACAATTTAATAAGTCCTCACAGAGGATTTCTCAATGCTTTTTTTCTGTTCTTGCTAAAAAATATATTTCCTCAAAACAAATTTAAAAGGCCAGTTGTGAGCTATTCTGATCTAGTTTCAGTTCCTACAAGTCCAGCTCTCCTTCACCTACTCTGTCGTGTTCTTCCTCTGTTGTAAATTCAAGTGTCAGTTTGCTGGGAGCTAATGTTGGAATGTTGTGACAAAGTCTCCCTCTGCAAAATGGGCATGCCTAACAGTCTATATAAGTGTATGTTCGTGTAGATGATTGTATCCTCAGGGCCGGGAGAGCTGTGTGTACACTGGTTGCTGGTCCCAGTGATGCTGGGGACTGTGGGTCTGGGGCACGGAGGGCACCCCAGTTGGGTCTGCGATGGGGGTGTACATGGGCCTCTGGCTGGGGCTCATGTAGCTGCTGAAGGAGTACAGCCCTGAGCCCTGGCTCCCAGCTGCGTGGCTATAGTAGGAGTTGGTGCCGCCCTGGTGGTCAGAAAAGTCATACTGGCCCCGGGTGATGGAGGGGTAGGAGGACGAGCTGAAGTGCTGCAGGTTGAAGGAGCCGTAGGTGACGTGCTGCGGAGGGGAGGAGCTCTGCTGATCGTTGTAGTGGCTGGGGCTCAGCTGCTCTGTCTTGATGTGTGTGGGTGTCCTCTGGTTCTGGCCCTGCTCCCCTCCACTACCCAGCGTGGTCAGGGAGTGCTGCTGCTGCTGGCTCTTGGTCATCCAGCTGTGCCCTGTGGCGCCCCCTGCTGCCTGGCTGACTGCGGAGCTGCTGATGCCATAGGTACCGGTGTAGGAGACCTGGCCAGTGACAGCGCCAGGAGCACCCGGATGACCGTTGGGGGGCAGGTACTGGTCGAACTCGTTGACATCGAAGGTCTCGATGTGGGAGATGACGTCGCTGCTCAGCTCGCCGATGTCCACATCCCCGAAGTCGATGTTGAGCTGGCGACCCGTGCCTTCATGTAAGGGCCGACCCTCCCGCTTCAGGTCCACCTTGCCCACCTGGATGTCCGTCTTGGTAGGAGGGGTGGTAGGAGGGGTGGGGGGCCCTTGGGACTGGCCTAAGAGAGCGAGAGAGAGAATGGGTTACATATAGAATACATATAGGCTTTCTGTGATGCAAGTCTCAGAGCAAGAGCAGACCCGTGGATTTCTTTGAATAGGAAAACATAAGAGCTTTGCAAGTGGTCAAATTAATCTAGATATTAAGTTCAACTCACAGAGAACATATCTGATAGTATTAGTCTAAAGCTGTTCACATAATCTACTTTCATACACATGTATTGTTATAAAAAGTCTAGCAGCAGTAAACGTGTCAAATATGTGTATACATTGACGAACACATGCTGAATGCATTGCTTGCTGTATGAGATTTTAGGCTGGGTTTCTGTATAGCACTTTGTGACATCTGCTGATGTAAAAAGGGTTTTATAAATACATTTGATTGATTGACTGCAATAGGCACTAAGCATTATCTCTCTTCTTACCAGAGTGTTCTCCGGGGGAGTGCATCTCTCCCATGCTAGAGGCTGGAGAGTCTGCTTGCTGGAGCACCTTGAAGATCGCGCCTGGTGATATGTGCGTCTGCTCGCTGCCGTCATCAGACTCGCTATGTCCGTTCTTCATGGACTTCCTCCGCCGGGGCTGGTACTTGTAGTCAGGATGGTCTTTCTTGTGCTGTACCCTCAATCGCTCTGCCTCCTCCACGAACGGACGCTTCTCTCCCTCATTGAGTAGCCTGTGCGTAAAAGGCAAATGGATACATGAGTAAATAAAATATTCAATTGACAGCAAAACAGTTTCCTATTTTAATGAGGCATAGTATACCTTTTTATTTCAAAGGCTAAATGACGCAAGATCACAGTATCGAGTTCATATGCGTGCGTAACATGCATGGGTACAAGTAGAATGGAGTAGAAACTTGTTTCAGTAATAAGACCACAAACGCGTTGCCACGCGAAATAAAAATGTGGAAGTAATGACAGAGAGGACTGAGACTCACCTCCACAGTTTCCCCAGAGTTTTGCTCAGCTCAGCGTTATGGAGATGCGGGTACTGATCAGCCAGCTTTCTCCGGGCAGCTTGCGCCCAAACCATAAACGCGTTCATCGGTCTCTTGACGTGGGGCTTGTTCTTACTAGATCCATTCACACGGACTGGCATTGGCACCAGGGTCCAGTCGTAGCCCTTCAGGACCTGGGATACCGCGTCGCGGATGCATATAGGGAACTTGTCATCGTCGTCCTTCTTGAACTCCACGAGGGGGCCATCCGGACCCATCAGCAGTCCGTTCTCTGACGGTCTGGTGTTCTCGGTGTCGGAGCCAGAGCCGGACGGACATGGGGATCCCACAGAGTCCTCGGACATACTTGGACTCGGTGCGTCTGAGAGACATTTGTCTTGTTCGTCTGTCATTTTCAGGAAGGGGTCGAGTAGATTCATACGAAAAAATGTGTCTCACAAATACGCACGAAATATGAAAGTACGACCAAAGTCTTTCAAATGTCCAAAAGTGGAGAAAAAGTAACAGTAGACGCTCTTTGCTCCTGCAAAGAAGCTGTCAACTGCACAAAGCCGTTTGGAGAGATAATGTCTTTATGCATATGTCTTTCTGAAAGATTGTATAATAACCTTGTCTTGTTTGCAGGCGTCTCCACACTCGAGCAACAGCTGATGATTTGCTGTAACTTTTTCAGGTAAAAAGAGAAAGTGATCCAGTCAAATAGTATCCCCAGAACGTGTGCGTGCTTTGAACTGAAATCCTTTGCAAGCGGACTTTATAAGTGAGTTACTGTGCCGCTACAGAATGCCCGAGAAAACCCGAATATGATTGGTCGACCGACTGAGCATGACGAACTGAAGGAATTTGATCCCTCCCCTCCCCTCCCCTCCACACACACAGCCTATGCGTAGACATTCATGTATTTTGTGTACAATATTGATATAGGTATACTAATTCACGTACTGAAATAGATTTTGGTTTACAAAGGTGTGTTTATATTCTTAATCATAGACTAGGCTATTCACGTTTTTTTACTCGCACCTTCAAAGTTCAACCAGTGAAAACTGAAAATAAAAAGCAAATAGTGGACGAAAAAAACATTGAGGATAAAATCATGCAAATAGGCCTACCAATAATTTGTCCATTATAACTGAAATTGTGTGCATGCGAAATCCCATGTCGAAAGTCATACTTTTCATGTAGTGACCCTGCCCTAGGCTATTTTCTGTACGGCAAACAAAGGCCACGGCAGATAAGTTACTAAGACATATAATAATGTTTATTCGATCCATACCAAACCAATTATTATTCTACTGGTTAAAAATGTACATGCCCATAGGGGGAGACAGCAGCCCAGGAACGTATATTACAACGTGTACCTTTTTCTGGGGGACATCTGGAACTCAAGAAACGGTTGAAACAGTTGCACTGCAACCGTTGAGGAGGATAGCTTTTTTTTGTAATGACAGCGCTGGAGATAAAAGCAGTGGTCAAAATGGTCATATCATTTAGGAGTATTTCATCACCCAAGCTCACCATGTTTACATCCTCCTTTAAAACATATACGTTTGAATATTTCTGTCTCTCACCTAGACCTTCATAATAAAGTCGGTCTACATCAGGGACGGCTTGGTCATTCATAGTCCCTTGCAAACGAACCCATGTCTTTTGGTTGTTTATTTGGCTTTTTCTAAAGTTGTGGAAATGTAATTTTCGTTGTAATGTGTGCAACATGTTTTTCTGAGCTACCTGAAGTTGCATATATAATACTTTACAGATGTCTATAAGGGTAATTTCTACCATTACGCTCTCTCTCTCTCTCTCTCTCTCTCTCTCTCTCTCTCTCTCTCTGTGCATATTCTCTCTCTCTCTCTCACTGTGCATATAGCGGGTTGCTTTATAAGTGAAAGCGAGACTCTGGATGTTGTAAAATTGTTTGATTGCGTTATGTCAGCCTGCCGCGAAACGCAGAATCATTCAGTAATCCTATCTGCTCCTCAGAGCAATTAGAGCTCTGGTTCCAAATACAGAAAAACCCTATGCGAGTCTCCACTCTTGCGCAACTGTTTACTTACATGTAGCCTGCTTATTTAAGATGTTCATTCACTTTGAACATAAACAGAACAGAGCATTTTAGACTTTTGTCAATAGCTCCTGAGCCCTTACTGCGGTTGAGCAAGCAGCACGCACTATTAGGCCACTAAAACGTGTCCTGGTTGGTTTGTTTATAGGCCTAAAAGGAATAGAGGCACCACTGAAAACATTCACCAACAGGGCTCCCCTGGAACAACAAGATATTGCCTTTCAACTCCAATGATGATGATGCGGAAGATAAGGACTTATGTTGTTATAAATAGGGCCAGGCGTTTTTTTCTTGTCTTTTTAGAGTTTTTTTTTCTTTGACCTGTATTTCCAGCATTATCCACTGGGTTTGCTGCAGGCAGAAACTCATAGGAACAGCTCTTTAATTGACACAAGCTGTCTCCAATCAATCATTCAATGTCTGGTTGTGCTTGAGTGTTTGGTGGGGGGATCTCTTAAACCAGGGGAGTGGTAGTAAACGAGTCTTAATTTCACAAAGCCTATTATTTGGCAGGGAATACTATTTTTAGAACAGTGATTCTACACCTCACTTTGCTCAAGCTGATCCTCTCCAACAGACTCAATTCCTAATCATCAGAGGTTATAAAAATGGTGCAATTAGGACAGTTAAAGGATTTATTAATATCTACATTTGTTTTTGCCACATTTATTCTATTACAGACACCTTAATGCATACTTTTAAATTATATTATGTGAGCTAAACATACAAATAATACAATATAAAATATATAAAAACTTTTTCCTTAAAGTAAAATTTTTTTAGATGACTAATGTTACTGTCCCCACCATAAAAAAAAGAGCTTAAATACATGTAATTTTGTCCTTGAAACATTTAATTGAAATACTGTAGAATTCCATTAATTCCTGATCCTACTGGGGAGTGCCAATATGGCCGACCGGTAACTTCAAAGTCTCTCAATAGCCAATACATAGCATCAGCAATCCATCATTGAACGAAACGGTCTCATCCTTAACAGTCCCAACCAGTTGAGATGGAGGTATGTGACTCACCCCGTAACCCCTCCCCTCTCTTTCTGTTTGCCTGTAATTTCAACCACCGGCTCAGCACCAAGATAGCAGACTAGCCCTACACACTTGAAGCCCAAGGGGGTATTCACTAGGAAACAAACAGAACCAAACAGAAGCAAATGAAACGGGTAGGGATCTACCTGAATTTGTCCAATAAAAAGTATTGTTTTCGTTGCAAAACGTTTTCTGTTTGGAGTTCCTTTGCAAAACGCTTTGGACAAATCATTACACCACTGGTAACCATAGCACCATGTGGGTTTGCCCCCCTCCGTCAGAGTGAGTACAGATGAGCTATTGCTACGGTAGGCCTACTCCCACGCCACATCCTGTCAAAGATAATAAAGTCTACAAAATTGGCACAAAACAAACTAACAAAACATATGGTCTAATGTACTTACACTCAACATACTCCCCCACATATCACACACTCTGCCAACTTTCTATTTGTATTCAATGTGCAAGTCTAAAACTTTTCAATGATGGAATGGAATTCAAACACTACTGTGCAGATAACATACTGACTTCTCTTGACTGTAAGATACGGGTTGAGATCCATACGCCTCATTCTGTTTGTTATACAATGTAGAATATAGTCTATCCATTGACAGTGATAAGAGTCACTGAGCTGTGGTCTTATGTATAAGGATGAAATATTACATAGTTTTCATTCCAACCATACTGGATTGTCCTCAACTAAATGTGCCTTGGGTTTAGCATTTTTCCATGTAGTACAGTAAGTGCTGCATTGTGAAACAACCACATTATGTAGTGTCTGAATTCCTTACACTCCACTATGTAATACACCATAACTACTCCAGTCCATGAGTGATGAGTATCGGTCATACATAAGGCATTGCCCTGGGCTGAACAGGCCAGAGATAGTTATGGCTGAGATGCCTTGGGAAACTTCTCATCTTGACTTCGAGTCGCAGCGTCAAAATTCTGGGCAAACAGTGGGAGTCAATCCCTAAACCGTGTCGGCCTTGCCCTGAGAAACTCACTTGGCTGTCGGAGGTGAGTTCTGGGAGGTCTCCTCTGGTCTTAGCGTTCGGTCTGTCCAGTCAGGTTGTGGTTCAGCTGTTCTAAAGGATGTCCTGGCTGGGACACATCTAGATGCAATGATTGGGCATTGAGTCCCAATGTGCTGAGGCTCACGCAATTAGCTGTAAAACTGCAACATTTTCTTTCAGCCTCATGACAAAATATGTAAAATAACAGGAAATGTGATTTAAAAATACAAAATACTCTCAGCCTCATTACAAAATATGTAGAATGGCATGAGATTAGATATAAAACTGGACATTTTTCTCACTGCCCCGTGGCAATATGTGTAGAATTGCTTAAGAAATGCTAAATTCCTTGCTCTGACATTGAGGGGGGCCCACTCAGTGTACAAAACATTAGGAACACCTTCCTAACATTGAGTGTCGAAAGCGTTCCACAGGAATGCTGACCCATGTTGACTCCAATGCTTCCTACAGTTGTGTCAAGTTGGCTGGATATCCTTTGGGTGGTGGACCATTCTTGATACACACAGGAAACTGTTTAGCGTGAAAACCCCAGCAGCGTTGTAGTTCTTGACACACTCAAACCGGTGGCCTGGCACCTACTACCAAACCCTGTTCAAAGGCACTTAAATCTATTGTCTTGCCCATTCACCCTCTGAATGGTACATGTACACAATCCATGTCTCAATTGTCTCAATGCTTAAAAATACTTCTTTAACCTGTCTCCTCCCTTTCATCTACAATTATTTGAAGTGGATTTAACAGGTGGCATCACTAAGGGATCATAGCTTTCACCTGGATTCACCTGGTCTATATATATATCAGTGATAATCAAAACACTGTGTGAGAGATCCATGCCTCCCTCACCATGTTATACAGTAAGCCCTGGTATAGTCTCTGATTACCAGGCCACCAATTCAGTCGATCACTTCAACTTGTTGTCACTGCTCATTGTCTAGTGGCTGTGATTAATAGTTCCTGCCTGGCTAGCGGCCCAGCTCACATCACAGAGACCTGGGTACTGGGTGTCTGTTGACATACTTCATTCTGTTCCAGTCAATGTTTAAACAGGACTTACAGTATCAGGTCCCTGACATCTGCAAGCTAAGGCAGGGCTTCTTTCCCTCGCAACCCCCCCTTCTCCCCTTACAGTGCCTTCGGAAAGTATTCAGACCCCTTGACATTTTCCACATTTTGTTACGTTACAACCCCCCCCTTCATCAATCTACACACAATAACCCATAATGTCAAAGCAAAAACAGGTTTAAAAAAAACAGAAATATTACATTTACTCAGTACTTTGTTGAAGCACCTTTGGCAGCGATTACAGCATTGAGTATTCTTGGGTATGACGCTACAAGCTTGGCACACTGTCACGACTGTCTGTGAGATGCGGTAAACGAAGTCAGGCGCAGGACACAGAACTCTCGGATACGTACTTTTAATACGAAAAGGATCCAAAAGGACACAGAAAATAACTCCATGCAGGGAGGAAATAACCCGCTCACAAAATAGACAACCGTGAAAGGGAAAACAATCACACACAAAGTACAGATGAGAGACAGGGGTAATTATAAGGGAAACGATTAACATAATGACGAACAGGTGTAAACAATACAGACAAAACTAAACAAACACAGATAACATCGAACGGCAGTAGCTAGTACTCTGGGGACGACGAACGCCGAAGCCTGCCCGAGCAAGGAGGAGGAGCAGCCTCGGCAGAATCCGTGACACACACCTGTATTTGGGGAGTTTATCCCATTCTTCTCTGCAGATCCTCTCAAGCTCTGTCAGGTTGGATGGGGAACATTGCTGCACAGCCATTTTCAGGACTCTCCAGAGATGTTCGATTGGGTTCAAGTCCGGGTTCTGGCTGGGCCACTCAAGGACATTCAGAGACTTGTCCCGAAGCCACTCCTGTGTTGTCTTGGCTGTGTGCTTAGGGTCATTGTCCTGTTGGAAGGTGAAACTTCGCCCCAGTCTGAGGACCTGAGTACTTTGCTTCGTTCATCTTTGCCTCGATCCTGACTAGTCTCCCTGTCCCTGCCGCTGAAAAACATCCCCACAGCATGACGCTACCACCACCATGCTCCACCGTAGGGATGGCGCAAGGTTTCCTCCAGACGTGACGCTTGGCATTCAGGCCAAAGAATTCAATCTTGGTTTCATCAGACCAGAGAATCTTGATTCTCATGGTCTGAGAGTCTTTAGGTGCCTTTTGGCAAATTCCAAGCGGGCTGTCATGTGCCTTTTACTGAGGAGTGGCTTCTGTCTGGCCACTCTACCATAAAGGCCTGATTGGTGGAGTGCTGCAGAGATGGTTGTCCTTCTGGAATGTTCTCCCATCTCCACAGAGGAACTCTAGAGCTCTGTTAGAGTGACCATCGGGTTCTTGGTCACCTCCCTGACCAATGCCCTTCTCCCCCGATTGCTCAGTTTGGCCGGGCAGCCAGCTCTGTTTTTTATTTTTAATAAATTTGCAAAAATAGGACTGTAACGTGTAGATTGCTGAGGATGAATTTATTTATTTATTATATAAGTCTTTAACATAACAAAATGTGAAAAAAGTCAAGGGGTCTGAATACTTTCTGAAGGCACTGTATACCTCTCTCCCTCTATCTCACTTTCTCTCCCACTCTTTCTCTTCCTTTCTCTCCTACTCTATGCCCTCCTTCTGTCTTTCCATTCTACTTGTCCCCCTCCTTCTCTCTCTCTCTCTCTCTCTCTCTCTCTCTCTCTCTCTCTCTCTCTCTCTCTCTCTCTCTCTCTCTCTCTCTCTCTCTCTCTCTCTCTCTCTCACCCTCCTGCCAGACACAACCAAACCTCCACTATCATCTCTGTTGTTTCCTTGGAATAGTGCATAATGTCTCCAGCACAGATCCAGGGTGATCGTCCAGAGAATCACTCTGAGGCCTTCATTGCCGGGTCAGGTTTCCAGGGAATTCAAACCCCTGATTAAAAAATGTGAATTAGGTGACCGAGCCAGTAAAAAATTTGAATTAGGTGACCGAGCCAGGGGCAGGCCAGGGGAAACTGGATCCACTCAGACCGGGAAGGGGGAAAAGCCGCAGAAATACTGGTTCTCTCCAAAGATACGACTTGTGCAAATACCACTCTGTACAATAACAATGGTCTCCTCTGCCAGGGCGAGTTAACTAATGACAGATCCACACCTTTAATGCTGAGCAGTTGTTTGGTTTTAACAGGGGGGAGAGGAGAATAGTTTCTCAGAGGGAGGTCTATGCCAGTGGAAAACTCTCTCTCCCCTGTTAAAGAGAGAGAGCGAGAGAGAGAGAGAGAGAGCACCCAAGGTGGAGAGTGAGAGTGAGAGAGAGCGAGAACCCTCTGAAACCTCTGACACTGCGAAATGTTAGTCGGACTGGAAGTGGCTCCAACCATAATGCAACACATCTTTCACAGCTTATTGAATTGTGCAGTGCAGACAGAGATGCTAGACGCTTTTCTAAAATTATTTCTTGATGTGCATGTCCTCCTAGCCTAGCGCTTTGTAACCTACAGTTACCCGTGGTTCTGCTCAATTACGTTTCACTGGTGTTTTCTATGCCTTTTATGGCTGAGATGTATGTTAATTGCTGCCATGCAGTGGACTTACTGTTTACACATGTTTGTTTCCCACTAACTGATGTGGTTCATTATGTCATTATTTGGTGTCAGGTAGGATGAAACCGCAATGCAGATGTAGTTTTACACAAGTCCAATTTACATACGTCCAATTTCTCCTGCTTTGAGGCCAGTGTGTGTGTGTTTGTTTGTGTGTGTTTGTGTGTGTTTGTGTGTGTGTACCCTAACATCCATGCGTGCCTATGTGAGTGATCGCGTGTGTATGTTCGCCCCACACTTGGACTGTTGTTTCGGTGACTCACTCGTACTGACCAAGCTCAGTAATCCAGGAGACTTGCAGAGCTGTCAACGTTTAACTGGAGATGATGTCACTGCCTGTCCTTGGCTGGTTCCAAGCTGAGCACCTGTGTTACGGGCCATTGAGTGGACCCTCATCCAATCCCTCTCCTCCCTGTTTCTGTTCTCTGTAACCACAGCAGCTAAATATAGTTGGCACTGTCACACTGACGTAGGCACTAAATGACCTGCCAGAGCTACTGTTATTAATACTGTTCTACCTTTAAAAACACACATGGTCTAGTAGTTTAACCACATTGTCTTTGTTGACTCATAGACAGTGCTTAGTCTGCCTCAGAATAGCTATGTATGCCTATAATGTGTTTTAGGATGTTGTTTTGCAATTTTGACTGCTTCCTTATAGGTGAATGATGGCATCATACCTTCCATCTCCCTCCGCCTCCTCTCTGTGGCCCTCAGGGTTTCCAAGCCTAATGAAAGCCCTATTCTTTCTGCACAGTCACTGTGATACAACCTGGGAAAGGCTGCCAGCCAAATGAAAGAGTGATGATATCGGGTTGCTTTGGCTGGGTGCAGCATCTCTCCTTCCGTCCACCTCCCACTCCTGCCCTCCCGAAACCCCCGTAAGGGACCCTCGCCAAAAGGAAGGGACATTATGTCAAAGTAAGAGCTGGTATTTACAGTATTCCACAAAAAAACATGCTATAGTGATGTCAAAATTATTTAAGAGATGTTATTAAGACAAATATTTGAATGAAGGAGGGAGACTAAAAGTCAGCTATTCAAACCAATCCCTGAAGTGTTGTGCGTAGGTCTCTTCCTCAATTTAAATCACTGCCTGAGAGGCCTTGAATCACAAGTGGACATGCTGAGACAACACATTATTAAAGGCCCAGGGCAGTCAGAAACATGTGATTTCCGTGTGTTTTATATTTCCACACTATGAGGTTGAAATAATACTGTGAAATTATAAAAATGATGATAATGCCCTTTTAGTGTAAGAGCTGTTTGAAAAGACCGCCTGAAATTTCAGCCTGTTTTGTTGGGATGGAGTTTTGGCCTTCCTGGTGACAATTTGTTAATAGACCATTAAGAAAGAGCGTTCCAAACCTCTCTGCCAATAACAGCTTATTGAAAACAATCATAGTAAGGGACTTCATTGTTACCTAGAGATGATTTGATACTGTGGGGTGGGGGGGGAGTGGGGGGTCCCGGATGGTTGAGGGGCCCCGGATGGTTGAGGTGCAGCTCTCGGAACTGTGGGGGGATCTTGGATGGCTGGTTGCCTGGCGGTTGGGAGCTTGGGCCTTGTTGCCCCTGTGGGTCGCTATGGATGGGAGTCTGCTAGATGACTGAATGCAATGTAAATGTTGAGCGGCTTCACTGCAGGTAGATTGTATGTTTTAATATTCAATAAAAAAAAAAACGTTAGGTGAAATGAAGCCATCTGTGTTCCAGGGTCACTCCAGGGTCACTCCAGGGTCACTCAGGGTCATATCCTGCTGTATATTTCCTTATTGTGTTTTTTGTCCTCCGTTGTTACGCTCACTGTTAGGGTGAGGCTATGGGAGTCTGCTCCCCTCTTCCTCATCTGCCATCACCATATTCCCTCTCCATTCCTCCCTCCACCCTCTTCTGCCCTCTTTTCCAGTCACTCTTTCAATCCCTTTTTCCTCTTCTCCCTTCCCTCCCTCCATCCTTTCTGAAAATCTCTTTGCTACGTGGTGGAGGCAGTGGGAATGAGAGTAGGGTACCAGAAGGAGGCTGTCTCTACAGTAGTGTGTGCTGTTGAGTGCAGTATCCCAGGGATCCCCTGGCATCCATTAGCCAGCCACATCCGGCCCGCAGCTTCTCTTAGATCCATAACCCTGCCTCTGCTCAGCACGACAGTCCCAGTCCCAGGCCCAGGACTGGAGACAGCAGCATGGGGTCAGTGTAATCAGATTGTCCCAGTACAGTATCCTACCTGTATAACCTGCTGCTCCCCTCTGCACCTCTTCTCCAACACACTAGCATTACTTACCACAAGAGGAAATTGTCCTGCCTGATTTCCTGACATCCATAGTTCCTGAGAAGTGAGAGTATTACAGTAGAACTGGATCTGTAGAGAGAGAGAAAGAGAGAGAGAGACAGAGAGAGGTCATCCACTCACAGTTTCAGTTACCCTAGATCTGTTGTTAGCGTCTGTGCACTGTGCTGCGATGACAATCCTTTAGCAAGTGAGGCATGGCACATCTGTGGATGGCTCTGATGCTCTGATATGATGGTATGTCAACGTGCCTCGATCTCAAAACAGATAGAGATCTGAAAGAGAAAGGTCAACAGGCTGGTCTCATACCATGCCAGGAGTCCTGCCACTTCCCTCACAGCTCCCTGGCTGTAGAGGTATGAGTTGACCTGCTTATCGCATCACTGAGGCCTGTAATTAAAAAGGTAGAGTTACACTGTCTTTACCTCCGCTGACCCCTGCCTTGCAGCTTAATAACGGCCAGGGTTAGTGAAGTAGCTCTGGGGAGACCGGGAGAGGAACTTGGCCTCATGGTGGATGGAAGGAACTTGGCCTGCTTACCTGTTGTATGCTGCTACTCTTTAAGGGGGTGTTGACTCAAGGCTGAAGGGGTGGGTGGAAGTGAGCAAGTAAACACCTGGCATGGACGATGCCAGCGCAGGGCCTAGACTGTGCCAAGCTACCGGGGCTACTTCTACCCAGTATGACTGTCCTGGAGCCGGGATGCAATGAATCCTGTAAATGCTATTGGTAGTGTGTGTGTGCATGTGTGGCAGTGCACGCAAGGATATGTTTGTGTGCATGTATGTGGGCGTGCATGCGTGTTCTTGTGTCTATCCATGTATGTGTGTTTATATGAATGTGTGTGTTTGTATCCATATGTGTGTGCTTTCATGTGTGCACGATAGGGTGTGTTAGCTGTGCATGTTTGTATGTGTGGAGAGTATGTGTGTGAAGAGATGCATTATTAAAGGAGTATTCTAGACTCTGGGAGGAATGCAGGAACGTTCAGAGGCTCTCTGTCTCCATGGTAATATATTACTAATGAGCTAGAGGGAAAGAAGGAGTGATGTGTCAGGAAGGAAGAGAGAGGTCCACCAGAGGATTCAAATATTGTAGCTTGATGCAAAAAAGAAAAGAGAGCGATGTCAAGAGGAGTGAAGTTTAGTAGGATTTAAAGAGAAGGAGATTGAGCTCCCCACACACTGTAATAATTGGTTAATTCCATCTAAATCCCAGTCAATTCCGGAGTTTTATTCCTATAGATAAATTCCATATCCAATGCAACTGGACAGGAATTGAACTTAAACTGTAACCCAGTCTTCCAACTGTAGCATTAACCCCTTATCGAATCTCAACTCGGAAAGGAGCCAAAGCTTAAGCAGGGGACTTTCACTCTGACATGATACCACTGTCATCGGGAAGCCCTCCATTGTTAGGCGTCGTGTGAGAGGGAAGGATATGTATATGCTGCCTGTGTGTGTCGGAGGCTCATTCCACTGTGTGGTTTGGCAGGTCGAGTGGCGCTGTAGGTGGGAATGAGAGAGGGGCACAGCACAGTGGTTGGCCACAGGGCCATGGAGGCTATGAACACAGGACCAATGTGAGTGCGTGTGTGTTCGGGAACAGACAGGCTAGGTGCCTGTGTACTCCTGTTAATCCTTGACCTGGGCCTGCACGCAGCATTGTGCGGCGCATTAGACTTGTCATGCAACTAAGTTTGAATTTCTAATAAAAAAAATCCAGGCCTGAGCCTTTCAAAACAGGCTCCATCTGTGAGCCGCCTGGTATCAGCTGACTGGGCAAATAAACGCTGATGAATGTCAGTCTATTCCAGAACAGTGCCGAAGCTGTCTGGTACCATCAACACACACCCTCATTTAAAAAGGGTTCTCCGAAAGTCCCTTTATTAGTAATTATTGATTTTTCCTGGAATTAGCCGCTTTTAATAAATAAACTCATTTTGTACTGTACACAGTGTTAATCCATACGATAAACATTGGCTAAGAACTTTTGACGTCGGACTGGCTAATGAGGCTTTTAGGTAGCTTAGAAACCTTTCCGTAGCATAATACAGAACCACATAATAATTTTTCCCACAGATAGGCTCTGTTTTATTGTCACACACCAGTTAGGTGTAGTAAAATGGGTTGTTTTACAGGGTCAGCCATAGTAGTTCATGGAGCAAATTATGGTTAAGTGCCTTGCTCAAGAGTACATCAACAGATTTTTCACCTTGTCAGCTCAGGTATTTGAACCAGCAACCTTTCGGTTAATGACCCAACGCTCGAACCGCTAGGCTACCTTCCACCCTCATCGAGTAGGTTCTCTGTGCAACACTCAAACCAAAGACTAATCTTGACAAAATAGGTCAGATTCTGAGGAAACACAGTAGCAAGGATACATCGTAACACTTAGAAATGACCAAATACACATTTCATATTTTTTGTTACAAATGTATTTAAAAAATGTATTTAAAAGTTATTTAAGTACATTTTTTTCTGTTTATTTTCCATATGTACCCACTTTTTCCTTCAGAAAAGAGGTAAAACATTTTGGTAGTGGTAGAAGCGGATGCCTCGTACAGTTTTCCTGGTCCCATGTGTGACTTGTTCTCATCTTGACTATGTACACTAACGCAGTGCCAGAGAACAGTGATGCCGGCTCCTCGCTAGGTGCCAACTGATTTTATCGCTCAGAAAACAGTCTCCTTCCCATCCGAGCCCTCTCTGGAGCATATGAATACATTTTACACTCACACGAAGGAAAACAGGTAACTCTAGATCAACCTGAGGACCGAGAACTGTGTGCCTCAGATACACAGTACATATGACAAAGGTGGATCTGCATAGTGTAACCGCTTTATTTTCAATATTTTGTGAGGAATATTTTTGACGAAGTTGCAATTTTATAATTTAGTTTTAGAAAAATCAGCAGAAACGGATTTCTCCGTTTCAAATCACAATGGTTTTCAATTAAGGACACAAAACAAGAAATTAGACAGACAGTTCAATATTCCTTATGGAGTTTTTCTTAGCGGCAAACCTTTTTATGAACATGGAAACTCGAGGTCTCAGACTCTCACATAAATCCAAATCCACAACAGATCCATCTGAAACCTGAGCAAGCCACGGCGAGGCGTGTCAAAACGCCTCTCTCCACCAACCCTGTGATTTTATCCCCCCCCCCTTTCAGGAGTGATGAATGCTTAGCTGTTGATTTTAGATTTTTAAAAGCTGCTAAATTAAAATAAAGGTAGTGTCACATTCATAATATTTGGAGTGGCAATCGGTTTATTTTCCTTTTTATTAACTGCTGATTAATATTCAGTGGTGGTGGAGGTTAATATGCTGTGCTATTCCCCTGTATCCTGCACAAAGCTTCGTTTTCTCCCCGACACAGACTTCAGCCACAGCCACATATGCACAGAGGTTTGAATTACCGAATGATCTCCATTTCATCCACGTTCTTTCTTCTTCTTCATTTTTTGTTTTTTGAGGAACTTGTAATTGTCAAAATTAGAAGTCTTTTAAACCGTAAATGTGGATGTCAGAAAGCGCTAGGTTTTGGTCAAATTTCCTCTCAGGGTTGATTTCTCCCTAGTCGCTAGCTGGAGGGTTGCTAGCGGAGTTGTTTAATTAGAAGTTTGGATGTAGATGTGGAGAAGTGATGGGGAAGTGTTAGTGCCGCCAAACATTACGCTAACAGCTAGCTGCTAACGGACTGCCTCACAGGCCAGGCTCTCACAGTCACACAGGGAACTATTATCATTCCTTTCAATTATCATTATTGGTTTGTCAGTGAGGATATGAAGATCTCCCTGTACTGCTGGCTCAAACATCAGTCTACTGCAGTGTTCTTTACTCTCACCTCAGACATTCTGCAACCTGTTGTGGTTGAATACGGCCCAGGCCCACAGTGGCAGTGCAGTGTCTGTCACCAGTTTTGGTGTTGTGTGGCGAAAGACAAACATAGGAAAACACCTGTAACTGAGCTTTCACCTTCTCCCAAAAGACACCACTACCTCAGCCTGGGAAAATATTTCGACATCACCTTCTGTGGGAGCAGTACACATGGGGAACACCTTGGGATGTGGCCTGTGAGGGAACTATGACTGCATGCCGTGGGCAGGTCTCTAACATGAAGGGTGTCCTGGAACGACTCGGTAACCCAAGCCCTGTATTTTGACAGGCTTCCTGAGATATCTCTCATTTCCTGGTGTAAAACGTGATAAATCACTACTTTCATCACCCTTGAGGGGAGAAGAATTGAGACGTTGTCTAGGACACTTGGTTTGTCACATGGGGTGCTACCTCAGGTTTCTGTACTAGGGACGGAGAACGTTTTAGTGGGTGCAATCAGCTTCGAAAGAGTGCACAGGGTATATGCCTGTTCTCCTCCTTTCTCGTTCCCTCTTTTCTTCAACTCTCTCCGTCAAAGACTAAAACAAGGCTAGATGAATCACCAGCTTATGTACTTTTCAGTGCATCAAGGAATTTTCTGATGAATGGAGGAGTCCCCCAACCACAACCCCCGGCTGACATTCAAACGGCACATTACCCCACCGGTTGATTTTCGGCCTTTTCGCAACATCTCGTTTTTCAAGCGTGGCCCATCAAAAGAGTTTAGGCTGAACGCAGACCAGATCCCAGTAGTAATTCCCCCTGCCTTTTTTTCCTCAGCGGCTACTTAACTCCAATTTGTCCAGACATGGACTGCTGCGTGTGGATTTTTCGGAGGGGGTCGTTTTTAGTGTGTGTGTGTCTGACGGGGGTTGGGGGAAGGAGGGCTGGGGATGCTTTTTGCCTTAATTACAAATAGGGGTCAAAGTTGGTGGCAGCGGTGGGATCTAGTGATGGTAATAGCCCAGATCCATGTTGTGTGTTGTCAGGGTAACTACTTTACACATGCAATGGTCACTGGGTTCAAAGGTCAAACTTACAGCAGGGTCCCAGAGCCACTCGGCCTAATATACAGGTCCATGTACTGTACTCTCTAGGCTTCCAGTCTCATGTTAAGTTGCCACTTCCTGTTAAAAAACACACACAAAAAAAAACACTGGAAGGGATACCCATTACAGCTTTATGTGTTAGTGAACTTTTATTTTACAAGCTTTTAATACGTTTCCCAGGGGCTGCCATGATGGTTTATTTTCTGAATTTCTTTTTATGATTCAATATGGACATTCTCTTTCTCCTTCCTCTTTCCCTCCATCTCCATCACTTCTCTGACATTTTGTGAGCCATTTGCACTGTAAAGGACATTTATTCTATGCAGCAGACTCAACCCTCAGGTTCCCATAACTCCCTCTTCACCTCTCAATCTGCCTAATGTTTATCCAGGTTTGATTGACACTTCTGGGTGATGATAAAGGGGTGGGACATAGACACACAGCAAAGCAGAGATATTGGACCATAGCTGCCACACCACAGGTAATGGTCAAGTAGTAGCCACTGAATAAATCATTTATTTCCACTGCATTTCAGTTCTCCGGACTAACATACGGTCAGTTGTCAAATGCAGTTTTCTTGGGGGGAGCGCCATATTCTGGGAAACAAATACAACGTCTCTCTCAGCGAGCCTGAAAGATTGCTCAAATCGCATCCATCTGTTGGAGAAACATAAACGCCAAGAGGACAAAGGAGAGTGGCGGAGAGCCACGACGTGTAACATGACAGCGCTTCAGCAGGAACCTCGCCCTCCCTGTATCCAGAAGGGCACTTTTACATGCTAATTTCCTGCGAAAATGCTGTCACATACCCCGGTAATTCCCGAGAATGCACGGTCCAACCTCACCCTCCCTTCCATCTTTTTTCCTCCCTCCTACACACGCTACCATTTCATCATTCTTTGTGTGGCTTGAAGCACCAATGAAGTAGTAACCCTAAACGCCTCTCCAGTAGCATACATGTGGATCATAGGACCCCTGGAGTCTGACTGTGGCGTGTGCGTTTGTCCTGCCAATGTACCGAGCCTCAGTGAATTATAGTATTTTGAACATCGATAATGTTTTACTGCTTCTTCTTTTCATTAACGTAATGTATCGACATTCACAATCTGTTTATTGTTAATTGTGGTTTCATGTAGGAGGTAAAACTAGGTCATATTTAGCTGATGACCCCTTATAATCCTTATCCTAGAGTAAATCCAATCGTTTTATTGTGATAACTGTGATAGTTTAAAACAAAATCACTCTGCGTTCTATCTCAGGTAGAGAAATCACGCCACTCCATTCTTCTGTCTGATCATTATATGTTGTCTGCCAAGGCCTTTATAAAACTGTTACTTTTACCTGAGCACAAGTGATTTTATCAGGCCTCTGTGTGTGCTCCAGCCTACTGATTCCACCAAGCCTTTAGGGCGGAGTGGGGAGCGACTATTTAATCATGATCGTCCTCCAGTCAAGCGGCAGGGGGGGACGGGGGAGGGCAGGCAGCCTCTGTGCTGAACACCACCCCCTGTTGAGCATCCTGGCACTGGCGCATCCTCCCCCTGCCAATCGGCAGCCTCTCATCCCGGGCCAGGAAGACTCAGAGCCAATCAGAGCCCCCTCATTTCCTCTCTGGCTTCCGTGGTCTGGGTGACAGGGCAGTGGGGTGCTGAGGGACAGCTGGGATAGCTGGATGGCCAGGAGTGGGATGTTCTATAGTTACCAGATTCTGAGGTCAGCTTTGTGTTGTTACGCTAATTGTTAAGGTTAGGATTGAGGGAGGTTATTCTGATCCTAGATCTGTGCCTAAATGCTTCTTCTAGATCCTAATGGCCACCTAATCATCCCCAGCTTCCAATTGGCTCATTCATTCCCCCTTCTCTCCCCTGTAATAATTCTACCCAGAGCAGGATAATCTATGATGGCCAAGGTACAGTATGTTTGAGAGGCTATGACAGTGTGTGCAGTATGAGAAGGGAGCGTGAGGAAGGTATTGACTCACATTTATATGTTAAAAGTCCTACAAATATTTGACAATAACATATTATTTGGTGAAATCACCAGGGCCCCAAAAAATCTATAAATCTCTAAATTGTATCACCGCATGCTGCGAAATCCTGTTGTGTTTGCAGCTGAATCTTTCAGCTTTAAAATGTTTATGATAGACGATAACCATATGGTCAAGTATTGATACATCTGTACCGAACCGCCTCTATAGAACAGTTAAGATGGCACAGGTCCAGCCAGACATGAGAGAGCTGTGTCCTGGTGGTTAGGGTCTGTAGAGAGACTGGAGCTTAAAGCACCACTACCTTTTTTTTCTGTCTCGTTCCCCTTCTTTCTATCTCTCTTTCTCAGTTAGTCTCCTCCCTGTGAGTGCACATTCACACGCACGCACGCGCGCGCGCACACACACACACACAATTCCAATCCTGGCCACAGCAGATTTGCTAAACCATGCCAAATCCAGCCTTGCCAAGTAGTAATTGTTTCCATATTGTACATTACAGTATATTACACAGCCTTTTTTCTCCCCCCCTCTCTCTCTCTCTTTTCTCTGTCCTGAAAAGATTGTTGTACCCCTCCTGTGCCAGACGTCCCCACCCCTCCCTTTTTTGGCCACACTTACTAAACATCTTAATATTATTCAGATGATATGTAGGTGTGAAATTGAAAATATATTATTCGCAGTAGTCATAAGCGCTGGCCACCAATCACTCACAAACCCTGGCTTGGCAGAGAGAGACCATGCAGTGGCGGGTTTGTGTCTCTCATTATACGAGACAGACTACACTACATTCCCCCTCTGAACACTAACCTGTCAAAAATAACAATTTTACTGTGCATTAGGGCACATTTAGAGTGCCCATACATCCTGACTAGACCGTATGGTTATTGCATTCAGAGGGTTTTCGTCAATGTGTTTTCCTTCTTGCGGTGGGAGCACATGGCAAGCCTGGTTGGTTCCTCCTTCTGGCTTTCTGTGCATTGGTACAGTAAAACCAGCCGGTATTATAACATTAACCCAAATGGGCTTTGCGTTTGTTTCACAGAGCAGCTGGCTTGGCTGCTGGGTTCTAGCCCAGGTTCTGGGCTCTGGCCTGGGTTCCCTGGATCTGGGGTATGGGTTCTGGGTTCTGGGTTCTGGGCTGGGCCCACTGTGTCATTATGTGACCTCAGGCTACAGATGTGGCCAAGGTAGAGATGTCGACAGTGGTCTCCCACAGGATCCCACCACGCCCACCGCTGATGTAGAGACGGATGGAGGGAGACGGAGGGAGGGATGGAGGGAGGAGGGAGGTGAGTCAGCAGTAGGATAAGGGAGAAAGGGAAGAGAAAGGTGGCAGTGTAAGAATGGGTGGGTGGGTGTCCATGGAGTGATGAATGAGCATGATCAGTGGATTATAAGAACAGGGTGGTGCATTTGGGAGAGAGAGATGGAGTGACAGAGATGGAGGTGGGGGCAGTGTGCGAATTACGGGGGACCAAGGGGGGGCACAGACCCTCCGAATGAGACATGAGCTCCCCTAAATGCAACAAAAGTCAAACTTAGGGGGGGTCTCTAATTTAACCATTCTCCTATTTGTTTAAAATGCAATTTTGTCCTGATATAATGGTAAACATGAACATAAAAGCTTATTCCAAATTAAACGAAAACTCCCACCTCTCTGTCATTGTTTTAACCAGTGACAGTTGGTTCTGGTTCTTTCAATCACATTCATCTCTCTACTCCGCCTCTCACTCTGTCCATCTTGAGCTTTTGCTAGCAAACTTGCAACATTATATCGACTGGGTTCAGCCCGCTAGCGAACTTGCAACATTATCAAGGTGGTCCATCCAGCCTGCTATCGAACTTTCAGTTTCCCGAGCCGATGAGCTCGAGACAGACACAGCTGTATTTGCGTCACAAATTTCAACCTCTTTTTCAACCTCTTTTCTTTTTACAAAAATTAGTAGATTTTCAGCAAGACGCATCAGTTAATTCAGGCTACAATAGTATAGACTGTCATTACATAATTTTGCTAATTTATTAAAAATAAAAACTGAAATATCACATTTACATACAGTGAGGGGAAAAAAGTATTTGATCCCCTGCTGATTTTGTACGTTTGCCCACTGACAAAGACATGATCAGTCAATAATTTTAATGGTAGGTTTATTTGAACAGTGAGAGACAGAATAACAACAAAAAAATCCAGAAAAAATTATGTCAAAAATGTTATAAATTGATTTGCATTTTAATGAGGGAAATAAGTATTTGACCCCTCTGCAAAACATGACTTAGTACTTGGTGGCAAAACCCTTGTTGGCAATCACAGAGGTCAGATGTTTCTTGTAGTTGGCCACCAGGTTTGCACACATCTCAAGAGGGATTTTGTCCCACTCCTCTTTGCAGATCTTCTCCAAGTCATTAAGGTTTCGAGACTGACGTTTGGCAACTCGAACCTTCAGCTCCCTCCACAGATTTCTATGGGATTAAGGTCTGGAGACTGGCTAGGCCACTCCAGGACCTTATTGTGCTTCTTCTTGAGCCACTCCTTTGTTGACTTGGCCATGTGTTTTGGGTCATTGTCATGCTGGAGTACCCATCCACGACCCATTTTCAATGCCCTGGCTAAGGGAAGGAGGTTCTCACCCAAGATTTGACGGTACATGGCCCCGTCCATCATCCTTTTGATGCGGTGAAGTTGTCCTGTCCCCTTAGCAGAAAAACACCCCCAAAGCATAATGTTTCCACCTCCATGTTTGATGGTGGGGATGGTGTTCTTGGGGTCATAGGCAGCATTCCTCCTCCTCCAAACACGGCGAGTTGAGTTGATGCCAAAGAGCTCCATTTTGGATTCATCTGACCACAACACTTTCACCCAGTTCTCCTCTGAATCATTCA
Source organism: Coregonus clupeaformis (assembly GCF_020615455.1). Lineage (NCBI taxonomy): Eukaryota > Metazoa > Chordata > Actinopteri > Salmoniformes > Salmonidae > Coregonus > Coregonus clupeaformis. Next base: position 20,918,731 of record NC_059192.1, read on the forward strand.
GATGTTCATTGGCAAACTTCAGACGGGCCTGTATATGTGCTTTCTTGAGCAGGAGGACCTTGCGGGCGCTGCAGGATTTCAGTCCTTCACAACATAGTGTGTTACCAATTGTTTTCTTGGTGACTATGGTCCCAGCTGCCTTGAGATCATTGACAAGATCCTCCCGTGTAGTTCTGGGCTGATTCCTCGCCGTTCTCATGATCATTGCAACTTCACGAGGTGAGATCTTGCATGGAGCCCCAGGCTTCCATTTGCGAATAATCGCACCAACTGTTGTCACCTTCTCACCAAGCTGCTTGGCGATGGTCTTGTAGCCCATTCCAGCCTTGTGTAGGTCTACAATCTTGTCCCTGACATCCTTGGAGAGCTCGTTGGTCTTGGCCATGATTGATTGATTGATTGCTTCTGTGGACAGGTATGTTTTATACAGGTAACAAGCTGAGATTAAGAGCACTCCCTTCAAGAGTGTGCTCTAATCTCAGCTCGTTACCTTTATAAAAGACACCTGGGAGCCAGAAATCTTTCTGATTGAAAGGGGGTCAAATACTTATTTCCCTCATTAAAATGCAAATCAATTTATAAAATTTTTGACATGCGTTCTTCTGGATTTATTTGTTGTTATTCTGTCTCTCACTGTTCAAATAAACCTACCATTAAAATTATAGACTGATCATTTCTTTGTCAGTGGGCAAACATACAAAATCAGCAGGGGATCAAATACTTTTTTCCCTCACTGTAAGTATTCAGACCCTTTACTCAGTACTTTGTTGAAGCACCTTTGGTAGCGATTACAGCCTCGAGTCTTCTTGGGTATGACGCTACAAGCTTGGCACACCTGTATTTTGGGAGTTCCTCCCATTCTTCTCTGCAGATCCTCTCAAGCTCTGTCAGGTTTGGATGGGGAGCGTTGTTGAACAGCTATTTTCAGGACTCTCCAGAGATGTCCGATCGGGTTCAAGTCCGGGCTCTGGCTGGGCCACTGAAGGACATTCAAAGACTTGTCCCGAAGCCACTCCTGCATTGTCTTGGCCGTGTGCTTAGGGTCGTTGTCCTGTTGGAAGGTGAACCTTCGCCCCAGTCTGAGGTCCTGAGCACTCTGGAGCAGGTTGTCATTAAGGATCTCTCTGTACTTTGCTCCATTCATCTTTGCCTCGATCCTGACTAGTCTCCCAGTCCCTGCTGCTGAAAAACATCCCCACCGTATGATTCTGCCACCACCATGCTTCACTGTAGGGATGGTGCCAGGTTTCCTCCAGACGTGATGCTTGGCATTCAGGCCAAAGAGTTCAATCTTGGTTTCATCAGACCAGAGAATCTTGTTTCTCATGGTCTGAGAGTCTTTAGGTGCCTTTTGGCAAACTCCAAGCGGGCTATCATGTGCCTTTTACTGAGCAGTGGCTTCTGTCTGGCCACTCTACCATAAAGGCCTGATTGATGGAGTGCTGCAGAGATGGTTGTCCTTCTGGAAGGTTCTCCCATCTCCACAGAGGAACTCTAGAGCTCTGTCAGAGTGACCATCGGGTTCTTGGTCACCTCCCTGACCAAGGCCCTTCTCCCCCGATTGCTCAGTTTGGCCGGGCGGCCAGCTCTAGGAAGAGTCTTGGTGGCTCCAAACTTCTTCCATTTAAGAATAAGCCACTGTGCTCTTGGGGTCCTTCAATGCTGCAGACATTTTTTGGTACCCTTCCCCAGATCTGTGCCTCGACATAATCCTGTCTCGGAGCTCTATGGACAATTTCTTCGAACTCATGGCTTGGTTTTTGCTCTGACATGCACTGTCAACTGTGGGACCTTATACAGACAGTTGTGTGCCTTTCCAAATCATGTCCAATCAATTGAATTTACCGCAGGTGGACTCAAATCAAGTTGTAGAAACATGGATGATCTATAGAAACAGGATGCACCTGAGCTCAAGTTTGAGTCTCACAGCAAAGGGTCTGAATACTTATGTGAATAAGGTATTTCAGTTTTTTAGGTTTTATACATTTGCAAAAATTTCTAAAAATATTTTTTCGCTTTGTATTGTGTGTAGATTGCTGAGGATTATAATTTGTTTAATCAATTTTAGAATAAGGCTGTAACTTAACTAAATGTGGAAAAAGTCAAGGGGTTTGAATACTTTCTGAAGGCACTGTACATGTTTATCGCTAAAACAACTGTACATGTTTACCGCTAAAATAAATGTCTTTACTATTAGGCCTATCATTTTGGGGGGGAAGTACCGTGAAAAATATAGAGACCCCCTGAACGTCACTGTTTCATTTTGCATTCTGGGTGGGTGGGTCAGGGGAGGAGAGAGGAGAGGAGAGGAGAGGAGAGGAGACGAGACGAGACGAGACGAGACGAGACGAGAGGAGGAGAGGAGAGAGGAGAGAGGAGAGGAGAGGAGAGAGAAGAGGAGAGGAGAGAGAAGAGGAGAGGAGAGAGAAGAGGAGAGGAGAGAGGAGAGGAGAGAGGGAGGAGAGAGGAGAGAGGAGAGTAGAGAGGGAGGAGAGAGGAGATATTAGAGGAGAGAGGGAGGAGAGAGGAAAGGAGAGATTAGAGGAGAGAGGAAAGAGGAGAGGAGAGAGGGGGGAGAGGAGAGGAGAGGGAGAGGAGAGAGAGAGAGGAGAGGAGAGGAGAGGAGAGGAGAGGGAGAGGAGAGGAGAGGAGAGGAGAGGAGAGGAGAGGAGAGGAGAGGAGAGGAGAGGAGAGGAGAGGAGAGGAGAGGAGAGGAGAGGAGAGAGGTAGGAGATAGAAGAAAGGAGAGGACAGGAGAAGGGAGGAAAGAGGGAGGAGAGAGGAGAGAGGAGAGAGGAGAGGGAGGAGAGGAGAGGTGGGGAGTGAGAGCGAGATCACAAGACATCTAACCAGAGAGAAGGTTATGAAGAGGGAGAGAATTCATGAGAGAAGAGCAAGCAAAAGAGGGGAATTTAGGGTATAGTAATTGGCCTTCGGGAGTCCCCCAGACACCCAGACAAGTCTCTGAGGCTGTGGGTGTTTACTGTCAGTCAGCACATAAGCCATTCTTTCCAAATGAAGATGCCTTTCCTCCCCCTCCCATCCATAACCCAGCCAGCCCACTGTGAGGCCCGAGACTGGGTGCCAGTATAAGCACATTAACACCCCCACCACCCCCCTACTCAAGCTGTTCCGGAGACACTCCATTGTGTTGCCTCTCAGTCTCTCTCCCTCTTCTCTCTCGATCTGGCTCTCCCACAGAGCATTGTATGTTTTCGTCCTCCGAGTGTCTTGCAGTTGTGTGTTATTCGATAGTCTATATAGGGGAAGAGATACAGAAGGGCAGTTGTTTAGCACTGAGTGTTAAACAATGTAATATTAGCTATACTTCTATATCGTCCTTCTTGCTACTTCACTCTCACTCTTTTAATTCCCAGCAGATTGTATCAAACCAGTATGTTTTTGAGGTGAAAGAACACAGTAACCAGAAAGGTATTGGTTCTTCATCCTGCCCGCCATGTTGTTTGGACAGGACCCAAGTAGCAATGAGTAAGTCTCAGTGTTGTGTCTACACAAGATTAGTCCTTCCATACAGACTGCAGCCCTCCCACTGAGGCCAAGGGTCTCCCTACATTCCATCTCCTGTGTTCGATATCATATGGCATAGTATTGTACCTACCGTCATACCACCGTATGTGTTCCTGAGAGTTTGTAGATGTGTGTGTAGATCACTGATTGGAGTAAAAAAGACACACATGAAGGAACACACTGACCAATCAAAGTGTTAACTCTGAGTTGATTGCTTTTCTTCCCCAACGTTACTTGGAGACTTCTCATTGAACACACACACACACACGCACTCACACACACACACCTCTGGATAAAATGCACCTGTATTCTACAAATACTTTGAAAATCCTGCTGACAAGATTGCACCATTTGTTACACTGATTCCCTCCTACAGCGTAAAACAAACGGTTTAAGAGCAAGGCTCTTGTTAACTACATTTGTTTAACAAAGTAATGTTCTATTTTATCTGCTCATTCTTCACTAGTATTACATCATCCCCCTCTGTGTACTGCACTCCTCATTGGGATGGCTATAAAACTATAGCTCCTGAGCTCGTGACCACCCATTGTCATTGGCTAGCCAGAAGATGGCGGCTTCATTAAAAAGTCCCCTGCCACTCCTCGAAAAACCAACCCGAGGGCAGACTGACAGGGCTGCAGGCTGTAATCAGTGGATGGTCTAGTGGCTTACTGGCTAACCGAGCTGAGCCCAGAGGGGTTACAGGGGGTTACAGGGGGTTACAGGTTCACAAGATGCCTGTTCATGATTCTAAGTGTGAAGGTGCTATAGTTTGCCTCTTCGTGGCCTTGCGGTGTGTGTGGGGTTTTTTATCACTGTGGTTTCCGGACAGACTCCACGTGACCTGTGGCTGTTACAGGTTACCTATAGAGGGATGTATGGCTGGACAAAGTGTAATCACTATCCGGTGGGTCAAAAATGCACCCAGTCAGTGAGGCCTCTGGATCGCCATGTTTAGAATTCTCAGATTGGATGAAAAACTAAAATAATCTCCATGTTTTTTGTTGGGATCCCTGTTTTTCTTTGTTTCTGAGGCTGCAGCACATTCTTGCAGTATAAATGCTTTCGCAAGCCTTAATTTTGTACTTTTTTACAGGATAACGTTTCACATTCTTGAGTGTGAAGAACCTGTTGCCACTCCAGATACAAGATAATATTAGCCATGTTTTCACTGGGCTGCAAACTGAAATGTGCCTTCCAACATGTATAAATTCAAGTGATGTATACCAGCATGTCATGACTGAAAAAAACGTGATAGGGTTTTTGTCAAATGGAAAAATATAATTAGATGCTTTGACTCTTGTGACTGGGAGGGCTGTGGTCTGTGGAATATGACAGATTATAAACTGGGTGGTTTGACCCCTGAATGCTGATTGGCTGACAGCTGTGGTATATCAGACCGTATACCATGGGTATGACAAAACAGTTATTTTTACTGCTCTAATTACATTGGTAACCAGTTTATAATAGCAAGAAGGCACCTCTGGGGTTTGTGGTATATGGCCAATATACCACGGCTAAAGGCTGTGTCCAGGCACTCCACATTGCGTTGTGCATAAGAACAGCCTTTAGCCGTGGTATATTGGCCATATACCTTATTGCTTAATTATCCTACTACACTTCAGTGACAGGCATGGGGCCTACTGTGTTTAAACAAGAGGATCCCTGCAACAGTGACAAATGGGGGGTGATGGAGGCGGTAGAGGTGGGTGGATGGATAGCTACATTCGAGACAGAGCAAATAGAGGGGAGAAGGGGAGTAGGCGTTTATGGGTGCTGTCGGGTCGTCTGTTTTGTCTTGGTGACACTGCTTTCCGGCCCTGGCTCGTAATGGCCTCCGCCCACATGGTGGTAGGTGGCGGTGGCATTGACCGTGGTGCTGGGTGGACCACATAGGGGAAAACTAAGACAGCTACGTGTCTATGTTGAGTAGTGACAGGGGACATGTTAGCGCTATGACTCCTTCCTACCTGGCTGTCATGATGGTTAGTGCTATCCAGAATCCTTGGGAGGTCCAGCTAAACCCTAACCTTAACCCCTACCCTTACCCTAACCCTACCCTTACCCTAACCCTAACTCTAACCATAGCCATAACCATAACCATAACCATAACCATAACCATAACCATAACCCATACCTAACCCTAACCTTACCTTAATCACGTTAAATGTAAACTTTAATGGGGTAGTGATGTCCCAAGGATCCCGGATAGCGTGAGCCTGTTGTGATGGGATGAGTCAGCAAATTGAGGTCAGTGCTGGGGTATGTTATGTTGTGGAGCAGGACAGATGATTAACGGTTGACTGTAGAGTTGCTGTAACGGTGGATTTAAACATATCCTTGTTATCTCTTAAGGCTGGCTCTGAGACCAAATGCACAGTGTAGTGAGTGTGATACATCTTCAGGTTTTCTCTCAGAAGAACACCTTCCAATCCGTCACCATTTCCTGTGGGACCACTCCAACAAGCCAGAAGTGTCCATCCACCACCATTATGCACTGATATCTGGGAGTGTTTACTTCAAACTAAGATACAATCATTTTATTAATAGTTTATTATGTGTGCATTTATGTAACATGTTTAACATTTGTCTTACAACCTATAACCCCCATGCCATTCAAATTGATATAAAGCCTCTGATGGGACCAACTGAATTCTTACCCTGGATTTAGTCTCCCAGTGCCAGGTTCTTGGTGGCTTATGATCCACATTATAATCTGCAATTTATCCCTGATAGGGATGTCAGGCCGCTGACTGGGTTTATGTTATGCGTGTGCATGCGAGTGGCTGGCCTTAGTGTGTTTATCCAGAGGTAATTGGAGAATAGGTAGGCGTGGAACATGTCATACAGCCTAATTTCCTCCTGGGTATCCCAGAGCCTACCCCCCCCTTCCCACACACACACACACACACACTAAAACCTGTCCAAACACATCCCTATGGTGGGGGAAGAAAGACTGTTAGTTACAGGACCTCCATGGATGTGTTTCCAGAGATGTGACCTAATTGCTAAAGTGTTAAATTATCTCTAATTGTCCAGTGTTGGGTTATGTTAATGGAGGGGGACAGGGTTCATTGTAAAGGTGAAGTGTGAAAGGCTCTAGTCTTTTCCAGCTGTGTCCTGACTCCTAACCAAGTCCAAGCCTAGTCCAAGGGGAGCTCACACCATCACGTGACAGTAGTCAGAGCTCACCAGTGAATATTAGCAAGATTACCAAAGAGGTTATTTTGGTGAGGGGAAGGTACAGAGGTGTGTTTGCGTAGTTTACTGGTCAACTGGTCTCGCTGGTCACTGGGAGTGTGTAGCCTAATGGTCACTGGGAGTGTGTAGCCTAATGGTCACTGGGAGTGTGTAGCCTGCTGGTCACTGGGACTGTGTAGCCTGCTGGTCACTGGGACTGTGTAGCCTGCTGGTCACTGGGAGTGTGTAGCCTACTGGTCACTGGGACTGTGTAGCCTGCTGGTCACTGGGACTGTGTAGCCTGCTGGTCACTGGGACTGTGTAGCCTGCTGGTCACTGGGACTGTGTAGCCTGCTGGTCACTGGGAGTGTGTAGCCTACTGGTCACTGGGACTGTGTAGCCTGCTGGTCACTGGGACTGTGTAGCCTGCTGGTCACTGGGAGTGTGTAGCCTACTGGTCACTGGGACTGTGTAGCCTGCTGGTCACTGGGACTGTGTAGCCTGCTGGTCACTGGGACTGTGTAGCCTGCTGGTCACTGGGACTGTGTAGCCTGCTGGTCACTGGGACTGTGTAGCCTGCTGGTCACTGGGAGTGTGTAGCCTACTGGTCACTGGGACTGTGTAGCCTGCTGGTCACTGGGACTGTGTAGCCTGCTGGTCACTGGGAGTGTGTAGCCTACTGGTCACTGGGACTGTGTAGCCTGCTGGTCACTGAGAGTGTGTAGCCTACTGGTCACTGAGAGTGTGTAGCCTGCTGGTCACTGAGAGTGTGTAGCCTACTGCTTTACCTCAGTGGTGATGTTGAAAATGCTTAATCAGGTTATCCCACTCTAACAGACAACATCAAAATCACTTTAATTCCACAAGTCAAATTTACACTTTAGGAGGTTTATAGATACAACCTTTCAGGCAGAAATTGGTTGTGTTCAAATAGTTTTCCTGTTATTTCCAGTTTATTTCTATGCGATGAGTACTGTATTCATTGAGGACAGGAGAAACATACAGTGACTTACAGCAGTTTTTGAATTTCAAAACCGTAACGCACAGTATCACTTAAAAGGCCAAGTAACAAGCTACAGTTATAGCCCTTCATGACAGACAGGCCCTGTAGAATCAATAATTCTCCCTGATCTTTCAACTGGCCCTTGATATTTACCATCAGCACCTCAATATGGTTAAAAATCCTCTTGCTATGCTCTCTTATTAATGTCCCCTTTCCTATTTATTTTGTCTGGCCCTGCATCATGGATGAGGAGGGGATCCAACAGTGTTTCAGGGATGGTTTCCTATTATTCCTCAGCAGTGCAGCGAACCCAAAGGAGCTCTCACTCTTTCTCTTCATGTTGTGGTAGTAACTGGTTTTCTCCTGGAGAAAATGTGATTTAGAGGCACCAGGTCTAGCGGATCACTCCACCCCCCAGGGTGATGGGTTCATGGGAAGACCTGGCATGGGCATCCCTGCTTGGCCAAGGTGGCTTTAAAAGTCACATTTGGCATCCCAAAAGCAGTGTCTAGCAGTGCCGTCCTGTGAGCTCAGCATTTTGGTGGAGTGTGTGTGTGTGTGCGTGCTTGCGTGCGCTTGTGCGTGTGCGTGTGCGTGCACGCCTGTGTGTGAATGTGTGTTTTCGAGAGAACAGTCCTGCTTTAAATCAAAGGAGCTGACATCTCCCTTAATGGTTAATTAGCTGTGGGAGGGCTGAGTCTTTAGTCTTTGATTAGAGGAAGTGCTCAGGGCTGTGGGGGAGCTGACTGGGCCTGGACAACAGCCCTGCACACACATCAATCATTTACCTGACATTCCAATGCATCTGGACTATCTAATCTGCTCCATCATGTTCGATCCTTCCTGTTACTGTCAATCCAGGCTGTTGCTGCCCTAGGAGTGGGTGCAGTAAGAATGATTGATAAGAATGGGACAAAGGAGACGGGTGGAAATGCTTGGTGTATGGCATGATCTTATATTAATTCTTAGTGATACCAGATTTTCTGACTACCGACATTATAAATGTAGCTAGGGACACAATTGATAACTTCAAAAAGTGAATAGTGTGTCAGTGTTGCGTATCACCCAGGTGTGTATACCTGTAGCATGGGTTATCAAACCTGATGTCAACACATCAATATCAAAACCCCTTCTCTCCTCCTGGGTGCTTTTATCAACTATCGAGTCACGTGACCCTATGTGTTGACAGAATAAAACCGTCATTAGATCTCTGAGAGGTCATAGGCAGAAAGCAATCAGGACCTTGATGTGTCATTTACATTACATTTTAGTCATTTAGCAGACACTCTTATCCAGAGCAACTTACAGTTAGTGAGTGCATAATGTTTGTTTTTTTATACTGGCCCCCCGTGGGAATTGAACCCACAACCCTGCCGTTGTAAACGCCATGCTCTACCAACTGAGCTACACGGGACTAGTGGTGTCAGGTGATATAACCCTGCTTTCATGACTGGGTGAAGAGAGTTTGGTGACTGGATGGGATCTCTAGAGAGCCACGGTAATATCATAATAATTAGCTATAATTAACTTTCTAATTACTTGGTAATTGGTCTGTAATAAATATGTGCTGTTGAGTGGTAAATTAGGTCTGATATCAACAGGTATCAATGCAGGAGAGATGCATGTGTTGCTTCTTTCACAATGTGGATTGATTTTACTTTTCTTAATATGGTAATGGTCATTTTATCTGTTCTAATATTAATTCAGTTATTGAATTATGATATAAAGTTTAAAGTTGATGCCAAAGGGTTTTTACGACTGAGGAAGTTTTACAGTCAGCAGTTGGCCATATGAGAGGACATAAATCTCCGGCAGGATTAGAGAAACCAAGTCAAGGAACATTTCTCCAAATAGTCTGTGTTGACAAACAAGATTTAACGTGGCAGCGCTATGGTGACCAGGCTTAAAAATAACATTGAAAGTGGCCAGCATTTCTGAGGTTTTGCATATAAGGTGTGTTGACACACTTGTAGCCGGGGCGTTTCATCGGCCGGCCGGAGCCAAATAAAGATGTGTGGTCCCTCTTTAAACATGTCAACGCTGGACATCAAGTATGCGTGCACGTTACACAACAGCTTGAGCTCAACTCGTTTGGATCAGACCGGTTGCAGATCATTGGCAACCCATTGGGATGGAATTGATCATCAGAACAACTTTCCTATAGGCTGTAGCTGATTCAAATATTAAAATGTTTTCTCACATAATCTGGTTTTCAGTCATCGCTTCTTCAGCCATGTATGCTTCTTTCATGCTACGCTTCATTGGAGATACGTGATGACGGAGGCTGGTTGTATGAATCATATCACACACATGGACATGCATGGAGGCACACACCACACACACACACACACACAATCACTAATACTCCTTCTGACCTTTAGAATCCATATGCCACATGCATCGAAATTCTATTCAGTGTAGCTTAGCTGCTGCTGCTGCTGTTGTTGGGAAAGTCAAGCTTGTGGTTCCTACACTGTATAAGAATAAGGGATTGAGGTTAATATGTTTCTTATGGTTATCTCTCCTCTGTACAGTTTGTGTTTGGTTATTGGTGATTTGAGATGGAACACCTTAATACCCACAGCTGTTAAACTGCTGTGTCTGGAGGACATTCCCTGATGCGTGAAATGACTGACATATCTACAGTATGCAAATCATGAGTTATTCTTCTTGACTGGCTGATGAAGACATAATCTGTTAAAGGAAGTCCCCTTTCCTCCTCATCCATCTCCTCAACGACAGGTTGGACATTACTGTGGCTCAGACCCTCCTGTAAATACACACCTGTAATCACTGACCTGCTCCACTGCACTGCACTGCCCAGAGATGTGGGGATGAGGGGCCAGAACCCTAAACAACCCCCTTGCCCTCCACACGCTTCACCCCTGAGACCAAAGACCAAAGGGACATCAATGGAGAGGCGGTATCAGTGAACAAGGACCCTCTTTATGTTCCTCTGTTCCACAGTGCAGATCTCAGATCAGCGCTAACATGTGTTGCCCAGGCCATTGTTGTGATCCCCACAGCACAAAGACCAGGGAGGAGTTGCCTTGCAGCTATAATGTGACCCTGACCCCGGAACGTGACCTCTTCACCCCTGGGTCACTTCCACAGGGACATCCTCAAAGTGGCGGGTGTCGATGCAGCTTCTGAACAAGTTGTTGATGGGACACACTTTTAATGATGAGGTCTGTAGGGTGGATAATTTCTGGATAATTTGGTTGGAGATTGAAGCAGTGAATTGAAAAATGAACGAAGAGAAAGATTAAATTAAATAGAATGATTAAATCATTACTCATCCAAATCCACTCTCAGAAATGAGTTTTAACCCCACAAATGTTAATACATTTATATGGATCACATCTTTATCTCTCTCTATCTCACAAGCACCCACTTACACACAAACACATGCCCGCACACACACACACACCACGCACATGCATAATATATTTAACTCAATGTTTTCCTTTTGGGAGTAAACCATTTTTTTCTGTAAATTTAAATTTATAAGAATAACTAAATGGAAAAAAAATGGGGTGGGGGCAGTTCTATGGCTACAAAAACAGAATTTGTGGTTTCATCGGTTGAGGTTTGATGCAAACGGCTTTGGAACCTTTTATGCAACCTGGCGTCCAGGAGACTTAAGAAAATATTTAGCTTTCCACCCTTTTGAGCCTTTTAGTCTTTGCTAAGGGAAAAGAGTGAGTCTGAAAAAAACACCCTGCAAAAAAAAAACTCCACAAGGTCAAATGTCCTGAGTGGGACAGCTGCCAGATCTATTCCATAACCACTTTCCACACACACACGCATGATCACCCGCATAATCACACACACAAGATGCCTGCATCCTCCCACAGTGCTGCCAGAAGAAGATTAAAAAAAGTGGACAGCGCACTAGTGGTCCACGCGATTATATAAGAGGCTACTTCAGAGCAGCGACATGGAAGATTACCCAAGAAGATTAACGAACGAAGAGAAAGACGGAGAGGGAGAGAGAGATAGAGAGAGCAAGACATAGATCGAGAAAGTGACAGACCTCGACAGACACACACAGAGAGAGAGCGAGAGAGAGAGAGAGAGAGAAAGAACGATAGAGCGAGAGAGAGAGAGAGAGAGAGAGAGAGAGAGAGAGAGAGAGAGAGAGAGAGAGAGAGACAGAGAGAGAGAGAGAGAGAGAGAGAGAGAGAGAGAGAGAGAGAGAGAGAGAGAGAGAGAGAGAGAGAGAGAGAGAGAGAGAGAGAGAGAGAGAGAGAGAGAGAGAGAGAGAGAGAGAGAGAGACTACAGCTCTGTGTGCAGCTCCTCCTAATTGACAGGGGAATATTACCAGTAAGGGGAGCAGGTCATTTATGCTGGTGTCTTATTTTCACCGCAGGATCAAGGGCATTAACAGCCTTCCCCACACAGCCCAGGGTAGGTGGAGCCCTCCACCAGGGCCGGACAGAGAGAGGCCCACCACCCTGTCACAGGCCCACCATTGTTGACCTATCGTGCCCGCGTGGTGTGAACAGGTTATGCTTTCAGGGCGGGAAACGGTCTGTGAAAAGCATAATCTGTCATAAATCATGATGCAATATCGGGCCATGCTGCCACAGCGGCAGCCGTCAAGTCTAACTGACTCCTCAGAGCAATTAGTCCACAGAGTGATGGGTTAGGTTAATGTAAAGTATATTACATTAGACTGATTTTATAGTTGTTTTCTCTGGTTGCCCTTTCTTCGTGACTGTACAGAAAGGACAGGCTGTATTACCATGGTGTGAAATAGGGATAATTACATATGACTCAACATTTGAAATACTGACAGGAAAGTCTGAACCTCATAGATGGACTTAGGGCTTTTGAATATTTGGTATGCTTACTTATTTTGTATTGATATGACGGTACAATAATTTGATATTACAATAGATTTTTGATCTTGAGGTATTTAATGCAAGTATGTATTAGTACAGTGCCTTGCAAAAGTATTCATCCCCTTTGGCGTTTTTCCTATTTTGTTGCATTACAACCTGTAATTTAAATGGATATTTTATTTGGATTTCATGTAATGGACATACACAAAATAGTCCAAATTGGTGAAGTGAAATATAAAAAATAACTTGTTAATTAATTAAAATTAAAATTAATATCGGAAAAGAGGTGCGTACATACAATTGAAGTCGGAAGTTTACATACACTTAGGTTGGAGTCATTAAAGCTTGTTTTTCAACCACTCCACAAATGTCTTGTTAACAAACTATAGTTTTGGCAAGTCGGTTAGGACATCTACTTTGTGCATGACACAAGTAATTTTTCCAACAATTTTTACAGACAGATTATTTCACATATAATTCACTGTATCACAATTCCAGTGGGTCAGAAGTTTACATTCACTAAGTTGACTGTGCCTTGAAACAGCTTGGAAAAATCCAGAAAATGATGTCATGGCTTTAGAAGCTTCTGATAGGCTAATTGACATAATTTGAGTCAATTGGAGGTGTACCTGTGGATGTATTTCAAGGCCTACCTTCAAACTCAGTGCTGCTTTGCTTGACATCATGGGAAAATCAAAAGAAATCAGCCAAGACCTCAGAAATTCTTTGCAGACCTGCACAAGTCTGGTTCATCCTTGGGAGCAATTTCCAAACGCCTGAAGGTACCACCTTCATTTGTACAAACAATAGTACGCAAGTATAAACACCATGGGACAACGCAGCCATCATACCGCTCAGGAAGGAGGAGTTCTGTCTCCTAGAGATGAACGTACTTTGGTGCGAAAAGTGCAAATCAATCCCAGAACAACAGCAAAGGACCTTGTGAAGATGCTGGAGGAAACAGGTACAAAAGTATCTATATCCACAGTAAAACGAGTCCTATATTAACATAACCTGAAAGGCCGCTCAGCAAGTAAGAAGCCACTGCTCCAAAACCGCCATAAGAAAGCCAGACTACGGTTTGCAACTGCACATGGGGACAAAGATTGTACTTTTTGGAGAAATGTCCTCTGGTTTGATGAAACAAAAATAGAACTGTTTGGCCATAATGACCATCGTTATGTTTGGAAGAAAAAGGTTTTGGCTTGCAAGCCGAAGAACACCATCCCAACCGTGAAGCACGGGCGTGGCAGCATCATGCTGTGGAGGTGCTTTGCTGCATGAGGGACTGGTGCACTTCACAAAATAGATGGCATCATGAGGAAGGAAAATTATGTGGATATATTGAAGCAACATAATAAGTCATTTAGAAGACGCTTTTTTCCAAAGCGACTTACAGTCATGCGTGCATACATTTTTTTTTTTTGTGTGTATGGGTGGTCCCGGGGATCGAACCCACTACCTTGGCGTTACAAGCGCCGTGCTCTACCAGCTGAGCTACAGAGGACCACAACATCTCAAGACATCAGTCAGGAAGTTAAAGCTTGGTCGCAAATGGGTCTTCCAAATGGACAATGACCCCAAGCATACTTCCAAAGTTGTGGCAAAATGGCTTAAGGACAACAAAGTCAAGGTATTGGAGTGGCCATCACAAAGCCCTGACCTCAATCCTATTGAAAATGTGTGGGCAGAACTGAAAAAGCGTGTGCGAGCAAGGAGGCCTACAAACCTGACTCAGTTACACAAGCTCTGTCAGGAGGAATGGGCCAAAATGCACCCAACTTATTGTGGGAAGGTTGTGGAAGGCTACTGAAACGCTGAAACGTTTGACCCAAGTTAAACAATTTAAAGGCAATGTACCAAATACTAATTGAGTGTTTGTACACTTCTGACCCACTGGGAATGTGATGAAATAAATAAAAGCTGAAATAAATCATTCTCTCTACTATTATTCTGACATTTCACATTCTAAAAATAAAGTGGTGATCCTAACTGACCTAAAACAGGGACGTTTTACTAGGATTAAATGTCAGGAATTGTGAAAAACTGAGTTTAAATGTATTTGGCTAAGGTGAATGTAAACTTTTGACTTCAACTGTATGTATTCACCCCTTTTGCTATGAAGCCCCTAAATAAGATCTGGTGCAACCAACTACCTTCAGAAGTCACATAATTAGTTAAATAAAGTCCACCTGTGTGCAATCTCAGAGTCACATGATCTGTCACATGATCTCAGTATATATACACCTGTTCTGAAAGGCCAGAGAGTCTGCAACACCACTAAGCAAGGGGCACCACTAAGCAAGCGGCACCATGAAGACCAAGGAGCTCTCCAAACAGGTCAAGGACAAAGTTGTGGAGACGTACAGATCGGGGTTGGGTTCTAAAAAAGTATCAGAAACTTTGAACATCCCACGGAGCACCATGAAATCCATTATTAAAAAATTGAAAGAATATGGCACCACAACAAACCTGCCAAGAGAGGGCCGCCCACCAAAACTCACGGCCCAGGCAAGGAGGGCATTAATCAGAGAGGCAACAAAGAGACCAAAGATAACCCTGAAGGAGCTGCAAAGCTCCACAGCGGAGATTGGAGTATCTGTCCATTGGACCACTTTAAGCCGTACACTCCACAGAGCTGGGTAATGAGTAAACTTTCCTTGGGCTTGTTGTTAACGCCAGTCTTCCTATTGGTGTGGTTCTCACTAGCAATGTAATGAAGAAAGTGCTATAAGATCTAGCAGGGCTGGCCACATGACTAACCACATGTCTGGACTGTAATGGATGGGGCTTTCCCTCTGTCAGGCTCCCCGCTGGTAACAACTTCATAATTACCCACTGGGGGGTGTATGGGACAGGAGGGCGGGGAGGGTTTAGAGCTAGTTGCATTGTAGCAAGTGTGTGTGTTACTTTTAACAGCAAAGGGAGCAAGAAATAAGTTATTGGTTACTAATTGCTAAATATTCCAGGCCTTACATTGCCTGGCAACACAGACTGAAGGCCCAAAGCTCCTAAAGTTGATCACCTCCTTCTATGTATGCCAGGCAAGCCATCAAACCAGTCTGCTGCTGGTTTATACAGCCCTAGGCATCCAAGTCAAGTGAGGCGAAGAAGGGATGGTGAGGGAGGAGAAGAGGCTAGAGCACCTGGGGGGACAGGCAGTGCTCCTCAACCTCTCCTCCCAGCAGGGTGCCTCTCTATACTCATTGATCCTGCTCCTCTACCCCTCCGTGTCTAATCCTCAACCCTTGTTCTTGGCCGGTGACTAACTGCCCCAGCCAGACGCTAACGTCCAGCCACTGTTCTTTTATGCACTGTGACCAGCTTGGACCTGGCAGCTAGGTGGCTGGAGGCTGGGGTCAGATGAGGTCAGACAAGGTCACAGGGTTAGGGTCACAGGTCAGGACTCATGCAGTGTGGTGCTGACTGGACGATCTGGACGGTCTCCTTCATCTCTCTGTATATGCAGACCTCTCAGCTCCACATCAAGGATTTCAGCCTGAAATGTGATATGGCAGTTTGACACATGTTCTATGGCAGATTCAGATCACTGGTCTGTTTAATTCTGGATCTTTATTCTGAATAAGAGACTATATTGTCTCTATCAGTTTAATGTATTTGCCAGAATATTTCATCTGCCTAATATTACCTTTCTTCTCTTGATGTTTCCACTCTTTTGAGCTGTCATCGCTCTGTGTCAAATGCCATACCATCTCTCTCCCACTCTCTCCTTTCTCTCTCTGCCTTCCCTCTCATTCAGGATCTCTCTCTCTCTCTCTCTCTCTCTATCTCTCTCTCTCTCTCCCCCTTCTCTCTCTACCTTCCCTCTCTCTCGCTCTCTCTCTCTCTCTCCCTCCCTCTTTCTCTCTCTCTATCTACCCCCCTCTCTCTCTTTCTCTCTCCTTTCTCTCTCTACCTTCCCTCTCATTTGGGATCTCTCTCTCTCTCTCTCTCTCTCTCTCTCTC